>NC_062519.1:1852758-1870258 GCF_022655615.1 Tachysurus fulvidraco | reverse complement strand
GTGTGTGTGTGTGTTAAGAGTGTTATATAAAGTGGTTACGTGAACCAGCTCATGTTTGCATTGAATACATCACATTATAGCATTACATGATATGTTTGCTTGCACCAGATGATACAATACTTCCTCCATAACCTCGCCAACTTTTTAGCGCAACGGCGTGCTGCGTGTGACGTCATTGTTATTGTTCGTTTGCGCATGCGGGTCAGTTCGAAACAGCAAACTGTTCACACTGGTATCTGATATAGGCCACATTTTAAAAGGTAATGTGAACAGCCAAACAAAAAAAAATCAGATCTGAGCAAAATATCCGAATTGAGCATCAAGACTTACAGTGGGAACGTGGCCTAAATGTTTTATACAGATTTGTTTCTCTAAAGCGAGACTTCTTTCCTTTCCTTTCCTTTCCTTTCCTTTCCTTTCCTTTCTCTTGCAGTTAGGGCAGAGCAATATGACGATATAATAGCAATATTATGATCAAAATATGTCAAGATACGCTTAAATTTTTAACACTTTTTTTTTTCTAGACATATTACTAATGTGGACCTTCTAGAAATGATTAAAAAGAAACTTAAATCTCTTTTGTTTAAAACACAGTTTGCAAGGTGATATTATCTCGTTATGCACCTCGTGTTAAATAGAGATGTCTGTAGAATCATGTCACGATACGATATTTTGTCACATTGACCCACATCTACATGTAAACGCACCACAAAGCTTTTGGTCATTTGAACCCACCACCGTGTCACGTAGGAGAAAAATAAGAAAATGGAACACATCCAGTGGTTAAAGTAGAAAGTCGCGGTTAGTCGGATTATAAAAGTTCTCCATCAGCCTCCTGAGAGTAAGTGTCGGATTTGCCTCATAGCACTAAAGCTACACATCCTATATATATATATATACACACAAAAATCCCTGTTAAAGTCCAATCACTTGCCGTCTCAGCTTTCCCTCCTCTGTCAGCCGACAGGCAGACATCAGATTTCAATAGCCGACCTCTTAATGCTGCGGGTCAGCGGTGCACCGGCAACGATTTCACACCACAGATGAAAGGGAAATGAAGAGGCAGGATGCTGTGGTGACCATGAGGCCCTGACCACGACCAATGACCTGCTTCACTGCACTCTGGGAAGGGACAACGAGCTGTGTGTGTGTGTGTGTGTGTGTGTGTGTGTGTGTGTGTGTGTGTGTGTGTGTGTGTGTGTGTGTGTGTGTGTGTGTGTGTGTGTGAGAGAGAGTGAGAGAGAGATATGAGCAACACTGCCGGTTACGGGCTATTACTGAGCAAGTGGCGTTCACTGCCAAATACAGATTAAAGGGAATAGTTTGTCTAGAAATGCTAATGATGCTAACTGTAGTGATGCTAACTGTGTGTGAACTCTGACAGGGCTTTTAGCATTATGCTAGTGAACGTTATCCAACTTCATCTGACTGTGTTATTGTTATAGCAACGAATCATTCACACTGTGGGTAATAACTATGTAAGTTAACAAACTTTTTAGATAGACAGACAGACAGACAGATAGACAGACAGATAGATAGATAGATAGATAGATAGATAGATAGATAGATAGATAGATAGATAGATAGATAGATAGATAGATAGATAGATAGATAGATAGATAGATAGACGTGTTTTCTGACATCAGGACAAAGGAGATAATTCTGCCTTTTCATATTAACTTTTACTTTTTGTCTCATCTTCGTGAAGGAGAGGATAAAAAGAGGACGGTGAAGGAACGAGTGTTTCTAGCTGCTGGATCTTCAGTGACAACAGGAACTGTTCTGCAGCTTTGTGTGTAACACTAAACAGGTAAAACATTATGATGTCTTTCATTAGTTAACACATTTTATGGCTGTCACGTGAGTCGTTCGTGTGTGTGTGTGTGTGTGTGTGTGTGTGTGTGTGTGTGTGTGTGTGTGTGTGTGTGTGTGTGTGTGTGTGTGTGCGAGACGTGATCTACACTCCATGAGTCTGTGATTCGGTTTAGGTCAAAGACACCATTCACTCCTCTTTTATTCAACAAATCAGCATTTGAGTCGTTTGAATCATTTAGGTCACGACGGAGATAAAGTCTCTCTGTCAGCAGATCAGCTTCTGAATCATTCAGGTCATGACCAAGAGTCATTCTCTCGTTCAGCACATCGGTATTGGTGTGAGTCGGTGAATCGGTTCAGCTTAGAATTTGAACCATTAAGGTCACCAGTGATAGCTAGATGTTTTTTTTTTCATTATGTGCATAGAGCGCTTTAAACATCTGTACACAACAAACCCTTTTATTTTACTCCTACCAAGACTGTGAATGAGACCAGAGAGCTGTAAACGATCTGTGCGATCGACTGTGTAGTTAGAATCATTTAGCTTGCGATCGATGGAAGTGTTTGAATTAGAGGATCATTTGACTCATGACCACGATTCAGACTCTTGTGTAAGAAATCAGTGACTGAATCATTTCAGTGGATAAGAGACACGAGTTATGTGTCTGTATTCTGCGCACATTTTGTTTGATTTTGGACTCAGACATTATCCTTTTAAATCGAAAGAAGTCGAGACCATCTCAGGAGGTGGGCTGAGTACGGTTTGATAAAAACAGATGAGGAAAATTACCCCAGAAATATGAAAAATGGCCACACGAGACAAAACTAGTGGACATTCAGGCGATGAAAGTGACCATGTTACGATTTATTGGATACATTTTGGACTGGGCTCCAAAAAGAAACAGTATGAACACAAAGGGATCATAAATGCCTCTTTTCCACCAAACAGAACCAGGTGCTGGTTCAGAGCTAGCACTGGTGCTGGTTCAGAGTTGGTTCCACTGGAGAACCTTCTAAGAACCGGTTTGCCTTTCCATCGGTTAGAGAGCATCACAGCGCCGAGTGTGACGTCACTGTATACGTGTCACGTTACACAGCGACGTTAGCGCAGCAGCGACAAACACAAACACAACACCAATGGCGGATGTCGCTTTACTGTTAATGCTCATGGCTTTGCGAACCTACATTAACACCCAAACGCGGCGAATAAAACGTGTACGTGGGGCTCCGTGTAATCTGTATAAACAGAGGTTGTAATCGATCGTTATGATAAGTACATAACGTTATTTTAGCATTAACACAGAAAAAATTAGCCTTAGCATGTAGCTACCTACTATCATGTGTGCTGATAATTTATCATATTAAAGTAAGGTAAAGTAAAAGTGTATTAAACATTAGTATACTTAAGGTACATTATCAAATGCGCTAACAGTAGCCCCGCCCACAGCCCCGCCCACAGCCATGCACAAGCGGTTCTTTAGTCTAGACCAGCAACGTTTTGGTGCTAATTAAGAACCACTTTTCCTGGTTCAGAGCCGGTGCTTTGGCGGTCGAAACAGAAAGAACTGGTTCTAAATTAGGCTCCGAACCTGCACTCAAACTGCCTCGGTGGAAAAAGGGGCAAAAGCGATGTAACAGGTCAGCTACCGGGGGAGATTGTGTTATACAGTATAGGCGAAGTAAGTTCGGTCAAACAGTCTTTTCAGTACAGGCCTGAAATTATTGAAATTGTCTCCCTACTGAACTCAGAAAGAGCACCAGCTATTCATCATTTGAATTCAAACTCAAGAAATGGATTAAAACACTCAAAATTGCAATCATCAATAGTATTTAATCTTTGTTACTGCCCATTTTTGTATTGTATTTATTGTCTATCTAGTGTTTTAATCTGTTTTGTGTTTTTCATGTATTTAATTTTTGTACTATGATACTGTGTTGACCTGCCAAGGGACTGCAGATGAAACATAGCTCTTCAGATAATTCTAGCACATTTACATTTTGAGTGTAAGCAAAAAAATGTTGATTGATGTGCATTGTACCTTTCAAATAAATAAATAAATAAATAAAAAGGGGGCTGGGAGCCCATTACTGCTTAAAGCGGACCAACAAACTATCTGCAGAAGAACATGAAGAGAACTGGGTCCATTTTGGTTCACCTCTTGGTCAACTTCAAGAGATCTAGATTCAGATCTATTAAGGTGGAATAAAATGTAAAATTGACGTGACATATGGCTAAGTACGGTGACCCAGACTCAAGAATTCGTTCTCTGCGTTTAACCCAACCAAAGTGTACACACACAGCAGTGAACACACACACACACAAACAGCAGTGAACACACACACAGCAGTGAACACACACACACCGTGAACACACACCGTGAACACACACCCGAAGCAGTAGGCCGCCATTTATGCTGCGGCGCCCGGGGAGCAGTTGGGGGTTCGGTGCCTCGCTCAAGGGCACCTCAGTCGTGGTATTGCCGGGTCGAGACTCGAACCCACAACCTTAGGGTTAGGAGTCAAACTCTCTAACCATTAGGCCACGACTTCCCCAAACACCCAAAACTCATCTGTGCTACAGCCAGTGTTCATGTTTAAAATGGCAGCATTGTTTCTCCTGATATTATTTTGATGACAAGTGAAATGTGTGTGTGTGTGTGTGTGTGTGTGTGTGTGTGTGTGTGTGTGTGTGTGTGTGTGTGTGTGTGTGTGTGTGTGTGTGTGTGTGTGTGTGTGTGTGTGTGAGAGAGAGAGAGAGAGAGAGACTTTAATTTGGATCTGAATTTAAGCCTCAAACAAATAAACCAAGAAGCCCAACATATTTAAAACCCTCTGTATTGTAACATTAAAAGGACTTCGGTGACCTTATGACCTCAACCGTGTGCTTAAATATCTCAAACTGAGAATTTCCAAGTCAAAGTATAAGTTTCAATTCCAAATACGTGTGTTATTTATCTGTCTGTGTTTGTGTGTACGCATTCCAAACAACCTGAGAACTGTGAAAATTTGAAATGTGGAAACAAACAAAAATCACGAATTTCCATTAAATATGCTTTGTCTCGTGCAGAAAAGAAAACATGAATTTTCTCCCCTGTGTGTGAGTTTGTGTGTGTGTGTGTGTGTGTGTGTGTGTGTGTGTGTGTGTGTGTGTGTGTGTGTGTGTGTGTGTGTGTGTGTGTTTTTTTTTTGCTTAAGGGCTGGAGCTCATCTGAGTGATGTGTCCCTTAAGTGGCTGTCAGGTTCACCGACAAGGCTAAGGAGTGTGTGTGTGTGTGTGTGTGTGTGTGTGTGTGTGTGTGTGTGTGTGTGTGTGTGTGTGTGTGTGTGTGTGTGTGTGTGTGTGCGCGCGTGTGTGTGTGTCTCGGATCACAGTCGGATCATCACCCCTGGGTAAATGTGTTGTCTAAATGTCCCATGTGTAGTATTTAAGTCTTCAGTGTTCATTTCTGTAGCCTTTCCTGCCCTCTGGTCCCATCCTCCATGTTTTCCCACACTCCTCCTTCCTCTCCAGGGGGTAGAACAGCTGAGAGCCTCCTTATGCATTCATGAGAGGAGCTGACGGATAAATAAAAAGGTTCATTACCGCACTAAAGTGTTACTAATGATATGTACCTGCCACCCAGCACCTCCGAAAATCTAATGCGACACAGTAGAATGGAAAATCTATTCCAGGCCTCCAGTTGCACTCGATGGAAATTTCCCTGCGCCTGCCCCTCCATTTGGGTCCATCTCCAAACCAATATTTACAATTCCGTAGCCATTATGTCCTACCAGGCCCTCTGCGCCCCGCTGCCACGACCTTCATATTAGCTGTAAATTGGACTTTGCAAACATAGCGCAGGCAGCAGGGAATTGTCTCAGACCCCCTTAAGAGACAACGCCAGGGTGCACAGCATGAGCCCACATTTTACCCAAGTGTGTGCATTTCTACAGAGGTATACATATTCTCCCCTTCAGCCCCTCTACCCCATTCCTCCATCCGGCTAACCAAAATGCAAAACAGTCAATAAACCCGTAGGTACGATTCATCTGTGCTCTTAAACGCAGGGTCTCCGATTTTTGAGAAATGCTTCAGAAAACTGAGTCGGGCCGAATAATAAACAAAAATCAAAACAAAAAACAAAACAAACGTGCAGCCAATTAGCAGAAAGGGGCGGGGCTTGTCAATATGCGGCGGAGAGAGTGTTCGGTGCGCATGTGTGACGTTAGCAGAAAGCGGTTTTAACATCGACATGGAGGATAAAAACAAAGAAAGAAAGAGAAGAAAGACTTACGATAAGGACAAGAAGTAGGACGTGTTAATATAGGATCAGCTTTCCAGCGCTGGAGAGAACTGAAGGAGCAGGAAGTCGGCCACATATTCACAGGTTGGAGTTTCCCGAGTCAATAACTCCTGAGCTAAACGCTGTTACTACACAAATAACACCTCTTTTCTATCGTAGTAATGTAGAGAGGCAGCTACAACCGCGTTTTGTGTAGTAACGGCGTTTAGCTCAGGAGTTATCGACTCGGGAAACTCCCACCTGTGAATATGTGGCCGACTTTACTTAAGACGCCGAGGCGCTTTTTTCCTTCTCGATAGGTGAGTAACGTTGGTTTTGCTTTGTTACACAGAACTAATATATGCCTTTGTCCTTTACATGATTATGCTTGTGTGGCATTTTTGCTTGTTTGTTTATCTACAATCGTATTGTTCTTCCCTTCAGCTACGATAAAGACACGTTTCTTTCTGTTAGTCGCCTGGGTTACGTATGTACGTGTGGGCGGAGCTATCGATACAGGGGTGGGACTCGTTTGGGTTAGGGGTGAGTTTGTTTTGGTGATTTTATATGTCGACATTGGCTTTCAAAAATCGGAGACCCCACCTTTAAGCATTATAGTGAGGAGTCATTTGGAAATGAGTCGACTCTTTAAACTGAATCTTTTAAGTGACCTTCAAGACTCACGGATATTTTTTATGTAAAACTTCTGAGCAATAATATAATTAGGCATCAGTCAATCTATTCATTATTACCGTATTGTGCTGTGATGGTTTACAATTATCTATATATAGCTACAGTATATTAAAAATATACAGTATATAGTCACTGTTTGTTACCAAATTACTACTAGTTTATTTGGTAGTTAAGAGGTTTCTTCTGTCGCTTTCTGTCATAGTTGGATAAGTTGGAGTTTTTAAAAAATACACAAACTTTACCAAGTTTCTAGAGCACAATGACAGTGAGTCATTTGGGAATTGACTCTTATCACCGAGTCAGTTGAGCTGATTCTATACTCACAGAGCCGTCTTTCTGCTGTCGAGAATAAATAAACTGGCACATTAACTCAGCAGTTTCTTGTAATTAACTTATGTAAATAGGCATCGCGTTTCTAAACAGCAGCCAGAATGTGTGCTTGTGTAATTAGCTCATTAATATTGGAAATGTAAAACTCAGATTTCAGCCACAACTGAAACACCTCAGCAGGGGAGGGGGGAAAAAACGCCTGTGTGAGGCTGCCATGGAAACAGGGCTTAAGTGGCTTACTGGGTATTCAAGTGGGCTCAAAGCGTCACACGAAGGTGAAAGTAAGTGTGTGTGTGTGTGTGTGTGTGTGTGTGTGTGTGTGTGTGTGTGTGTGTGTGTGTGTGTGTGTGTGTGTGTTTGTGTGTTTGTGTGTGTGTGAGCGAGAGAAATGGGTCCACTGACAGGAATAGCATGAAGCCTAAAAGCAAATTTGCCCTTCGTCTTACGAAAATATTACATTATCCAATATTTATATTCATTAGAGTTCAATGACTGAAGGCAAGTGTATACTTTCTCAGAACGAGAGTCAGGAAACGACACAGTTAATCCTTTTCATTAGTGAACGAGAATGTCTTTTATTATCTATTATTTATATATATTCGTTTTCTACAGAATAGGTTCGGTTGAAGCTCATGGAGGTTTTGCGCCCTTTTTGATGCATTATTACGACATCACTATACACGAATACACACTCATACACACACTTATACAGTACGTCCACACGATCATTTAACTGGCCAATCGTGTGGCAGCTGCGTGACTGTGATTTTGACCACAGCATGATTGGGTTGAGTATTTCTATTACTGCCGATCTCTTTAGACCCACGACGGTCTCTTAATCGTAATGTTGGCAATAAGGAAAAAGCATCCAGTGAGCAGCAGGTCTGAGAACAGAAAAACATGGTTGATGAGCGAAAACACCTGAGAATCTCCAGACTGTTGTGACCTGACAGAAAGGCTGCAGTAACTCAGCTAAACACTCTGTATAACTGTAGTGAGCAGCAAAGCATCTCAGAACACACAACACCAGGTGTTTATTTCTATCAGCTGAGGTGAACGGTGAAAAGCTGAAGATGGAGAAACACAAAAGAAAGCAGATGAATCCAGAACAGCAGCACAATTCCGTGCCACGTGGAGAATATTTTCTCTACACTCTTTGGACAATAATACAAATCAATCTTGGCTTGAAAGCCACAACGAATCTGAGTAGCATTGCTGAGCATGCGCATGCCTTCACGAACACAATGTACCGGCTTCTAACGATAACGATAAGGCACGTGGTTTCGTGAACGTGACCGTGAGTCGAACAGAAAAATCCTGACAAATCTGCAGGTATTGAATGATGTAATCATCTAAACTTGGACCAGAATCTTAAAGGAACATTAAACATTTAACATTAAAGGGCTGACTGATTTGAGAATAAAGAGAGGTTATAACCAGAGTTCATATAATGTTCCTAATAAAGAGCTCAGTGTGCGTATTCCAGTATTACCATATATCACCATATATTTGAGCAGCGTCTAGGAGCTCATTTGTGCACTAAACAGCTCCGAATGCGAATGTCTTAAATCGTAATTGAAGCCAGCGGTGAGCATAATTAATGTCAATGAGCTCTGTAATGAATTTGGCCCATGGAGTGATGAAGCTTGATATTTCAGAAGTGCGGCATCCTTTCCCCCTCATCTACTCATCTCTAAAACATTAAACGAAGCGTAATTGTTTGTGTATGTCGGCACGGATCATCGGCTTTTAGAGCTCCGTGGTCAGTCGCTCGGGTTGAGGCAAAAACCTCGAATCAGCGAATGAGAAGCGCAGGTTTGAGATCTGACTGCGAATCAGTAAAGATCCTGATGATTAGATGAACTGGTCTGATTACACTGAACAAAAACACACCACATCTCAGACACGACGAAAGAGATCCGCTTTAATCCCGAGTCACGTCCAGAATCAAATCAAGCCATGTTTTTGGTCCAGATGTCAATGCCTGGGACACTTTTGTATATAAACTGAATCAGATTTGTTCCTGGGTGAAAAATCAACACCATTTTGGTAATAATTTTGGCAAATAAAGATATACTTCCTGCCAACACCCCCCAAGGACATTAGTTACATCTTTAAGAGCTCTGTAATTTAATCACAGGCCCCATATCAGACCCCTGAAACCTTCTGGACGTCTTTTTGTCCTCCGTCATTTGACCGATTAATTCGAACGATGCCAGACGGAATGTTCTGGCTTGTTTGTCATATTATCCCAGCTTTCAGCTCGGCTTCTCCTCCACTAATCGAACATTTTTTTTTCTGTCTTTCTTCCCTGTCCCTCTGCAAACAGATGACTTTCAAAGGCTTTTTCCCTCCTCGAGCTTGGCACCACGGGTCACTCATTAGAACTGTAATGAAAGGTAACAGTGCATTGACTGCTAGTGCAAAGAATCCTCACCTTCCTCACACTGGCACGCTTCGGGTTTGTGCCGTATTTAATGTACGCTGGTATTGTTGTGTGTGTGTGTGTATGTGTGTGTGTGTGTGTGTGTGTGCGTGTGTGTGTGTTCTCTGGTGCTCTGTAGCAATGCTTGCTGTCTTCGTGTCAAAGTACAACACACTGTTCAAGGATAATTATAAGGTTGCCAGATCCACCTTGTGTTGTAATGTACATTTGTAAAGTGGAGATTCCCAGTGGTGAATAAAACACAACATGGCGGTGTGATGAAGCAGAAGCTGATTGTTTATTCAGTAGATACATTAAATACCTGCCTTATGCGATAGGAGCTATAAACAACCTTTACCAGATCTCTGGGGTTTTTTTTCTCTGGTTAATAAGACAGTAAATGAAATGCTCATCCCTGTTTTATATATATATATATATATATATATATATATATAATGGTATATAATACACTGGAGACTCCTTCCTTCCTTCCTTCTTTACCGCATCCGATTGAGCAGTTGAATGACGGTAAATCTGTGATTTGTGGATAAACTGATGTAAGTGTAGCTTTTATAAATAAATAAATAAATAAATAAATAAATAAATAAATAAATAAATAAATAAATAAATGTTTTAAATGCAGCCGTCTCCGAGTCTCTGGGACGATTGCGGACGGAGCCGACATGCAACTTTGATTGTACTGATTCTTTTCATAATCGTGACCTTTCGTGTCTTTTCATATCTGTGCTAATCATGGACTTCTTTTGTTAACAGTATCTCCCTGTCCCTAACCTTTCTGTTTAATCAAAGGTCTGTGTGTGTTTGTGTGTGTGTGTGTGTGTGTGTGTGTGTGTGTGTGTGTGTGTGTGTGTCCACTAACACTTTGACACACTTCCTGTCTCTCTTCAGCCTAACGAACGTGGACGTCCAATCCCCTGGCACTCAGCAGATAAAGAAGCGAGCTTAAGCCCGTTACTGTCAGCTTCTCACCTGGATCACGAAAGCTTTGTGGCAAACCAATTCTCTTTTCTCCAGGTGAAGTGGCGGACAAACACAGTGCTATAAAGTTACCGTGAGCTAAGCCGGGTGCAGCAGCGCTACAATAGCCGGCAGGTAATGACAGCGGAGGCACTAACCCCCTCGCCCTCGGACCTGTTATCTTTCCGTCTCCTCCCCAGAGCCTCATTTCCGAACAGCGGCTGCCATTTCACAGCTGTTAAGTTCTGCCTCTCCTTTTTGTCGTCATTATGGCCAAATTAACGGATGCCTCCCGGTAATCATCTTTCATTAGAGCTGTCAGATCGCCGCCGTCAGCTGCAGGAGAGGTCGCCGGGCGTCGTGGACGAGGAGATGTTCTCCAGCAGGCGTGTTAGATTAGTGCACCTTCTGTTAGCAAAGCTGTGAAAGCTAACACATACAGTCTGTTAGCATCACCGTGCTGCTCGCTGATGTTGCTATTATAGAAAGAAAGCAGCTTTGTTTTTGTTTTTTTGTTTTTTTTGTTTTTTTTCTGTCCGGGTTTAATTCGCTCCAGAGTGTTTAAAATTCGCTGTGAAATGTACGGGGGGTCAAATAATTGATTTTCCTTCCAGAATGCTGGAGCCAGCGCAATACTGTTTAGTGAGTCATTTACAGCAGCGCCGCATTGGAGGAGCTCCCAGAGGCACTACTGAGATAACACACACCTGAGACCCTGGAGCACACACACACACACACACACACACACACACACACACACACACACACACACACACACACACACACACTCAAGATGAATGTGAACAAATTTATTTGTAATCATTTGCAGGAGCAATTAGGCAAAAAGGTTGATATCCTGAGTTTGTGTAAATGATTGGCTTTAGGTCCTGTAATTGGTGGAGTTTTAGAGACGTAGTTTTATATACACAACAATTCTCCCTTTGTAAAACTCTGTTATTTCATATTAATGATGCGAAAGAAAGCCAAAGCAACTCCGTAAATTAAGACAAATAAATTTTTCACCGTTTGTTTGCTGTTTTGTTCTTTTTTAGCTTTTTGCTTTGCCTTTTATGGAGCTTTGTGGGCGTGTCTTTGTGAGCCAGTGGATAAAAGCAAAACTTTGGCCAAGAAAACTCACACACACACACACACACACACACACACACACACACACACACACACACACACACACACACACTTTTCCAATCAAACACAAATTCTTAAAAATGCCTGCTTAAAACGAAACATTCTATTTTCTAACACCTTTTTAAGCTCCAAGCCACTAGCCAATCCTGTCTGTTCCCTCTGAGTGGGAGGAGCTTACTCTTTATCCGCCTGCCAATCATAGTGGCACAGGCCAATCACATTCTTCTCTGCGCTAATGTACTGTATGGGAAAGAGGGTGGATGGCGTGTGGACGAGCAGGTCACGTGGTCAGGTCACTTATATTATGTGTCTGAGAGGAATTAAGATAATGAACATTAACTCCGCCCCTAATTTTAACTTTAAGCTCATTTCTATCTGCATCTGTTTCCAGGTTAAATATACACAAAGAACTGAAAGTCTATCTTTTACAGGTAAGTTAAGTTAAGTTAATACCATGTGGGAAAACCAAATTATTACATTTCTGGTGATTAATCGCTTGTTCGTAAACCGTTTTATTAAAACCGCCGTGACAGAACCACATAAACATCACACTGATCTTTTAGTCTGAAACCATCGCAGACGCATCTCGGCTTCGGCAGACGATAAAACACCTTAACAAACTCGTAAGTGTGTTTACTTTCTCGTCTTGTTTCGTATTTTTTTTTAGCTATACCACCGAGCACTTTGTAATGAATTTCATTAGACTCTTACATCCATATTTATGAAAACAAAGACACGACGTTCAGCCGCGCCGTGGCTTTATCCAGATACGTCTGGGGTGGCGGGGAGCGCGTGCTTGCGTCAAAGTTAATGAAAGGATTGGATGTCGTGATGCGGCCCGGCTTTAGATCGAGCGCGTTGGCTCTCATTACTGCTCCATACGGGAAACACAGCTGGAGTCCGGATCGAAGGAGGAGAGGAACGGGAGGGGAATCAATCTCATTTGCAGTCGCTGTAACCCGAGATGCTGCGTGTATGAAACATAAAGTCGCATTCAAAGACCTTTAGTAGGTCAGGGGAATGAAAACTTACGGGTGTTAGCAGGTTATTCTCGTCCTGTAGAACCATAAGGAAATTACAGCGCACGAAGATCGGCCGACTTTTAGATATGGTGCGACAAATCATATTTTATATCCACATACTGTACTATCCACCGTGTTTGTGTAATTTAAGCACGGAGACGAAGAAACAATGAAGCACTTATAGGAAAATTTTGGCACCCTTCCTTGTCGTTAGTGCAAGGTGAATTTTCTGTAGCAGCGCATGTCGATATTAATGCACTCTAATCTAACGTGTTAATCAGTTCAGATTTAAAAACATAATAAGAGTAAAAGATATGATGATTTTTTTCTTTTTATTAAGGTAGGAGACTGGTTTCAAAATTATTGGCACCCTCATAACTTATAGTGTTGTGATGTCTTGGACCTGATGTAATGCTTTCAGGAAATATGAGCTGTTTGTAGTTATTGTCTTTAAGCCGAGCAAAACATTTCTGCTTTTATGTGAGTTTACATCCTCTAAACTATTCTTTAAAACCTAGTGAAGATAGTTAATCCACTTCTGAGTAACTAACATGATAATGATGGTGATGTCTCTGTCAGAACAGGTTACTAGTTATTATTTTGTAAGATAAAAACCTTTTAATCATCAAAAATCCCTCAAAGATGATATGATAAGTTCATCCTCGGGTCACAGGGATCTCAGGCGTCATCGGGCATCGAGGTAGGATACACCCTGGACGGGGTGCCAACCCATCACAGGGCACACACACTCTCATTCACACACACACACACACTACAGACAATTTTCCAAAGATGCCAATCAACCTACCATGCATGTCTTTGGACCGGGGGAGGAAACCGGAGTACCCGGAGGAAACCCCCGAGGCACGGGGAGGACATGCAAACTCCACACACACAAGGCGGCGGCGGGAATCGAACCCCCGACCCTGGAGGTGTGAGGCGAACGTGCTAACCACTAAGCCGCCATGCACCCCTGATATGACGAGTCGCTCCTATTTAGTGAAAACGTTGCAAAAGGAAGTAAGTAAAATAATAATAAACTGTAAATAATTTATGCTGTCATAGTGACACAGTGGGTGATATTACACAAACCGGACGCTTCATTAAGAGCTCAACAGCAGTGTGTTTGAAAGTAAGACATTTAAGAAGCTTCGATTCCCACTGAACCCTAAATTAGCTTAAAGTATCCCTCAGGTCACTCACACGAACCCTCGACTAATAAAACACAACATTTTAAGCCTTTCTAAATGTTTCTCTCTGTGACTTTCCCGTCAGTGTTTGTGTGCCCCGGGTTCCCTTCGCACACGCCGTCGCTCTGTGGAGTCTCTGGATACGCAGTACAGTCTGTAGGTAGATCCCAGGACTCACTCACATCAGGCCTGTTTGGTTTCCTCAGATTTTATTAGAACAGATCGAGACTTAAGCTCTGTATGGGTTCCTTCTCCTCGCTCCCAGGCATAGGCCTCTTTTTCCCCCCGGAGTGAAACCATATCAAAACACTGGGCTCTTTGAAATGAGCCGAACGGAGTTGTCTTCCTCCTGCTCTGACGCTCTCACACAGATTATTCTCCTCTTATCTAAACAAGAACCATCCATATATATATAGCTTGGAGTAAACATTTGCGATGTAGTGATGACCTCATCGTGTGAGGTTTAAGACACGCCCACTTTACCTTACATCACTTCCGGACATTTAGACTGCGCGCTCCGAGCTCCGTATCTGTTCAGCTTGAACCGTTTAAGGACACCCCCCCCCCCCCCCCCAATTTTTTATCTCTGATATCTGATCCAAAGTTTTATCGGATCGGTGTCGTCTCCAACCCTAAAGGTTCTTGTCTTCCACACAACAACCAGATCTCTTCTTTGGGACACTCTTGGATCCTTAACATTAAGGGTTCCTCGTAATTAAACATGGTAATGATCCTGAGATGGAAAGAATTATTGTAGAAAAAGTTCCTCACAGTGATTGAAGGGTTTGTGCAGAGAAACGAGTAAATATATTACCCTAGATCCGCCTGTCCGTGTCACGGCGGCACAGCGAGAGGTTTTTCCAGCTCGGTGATTAGTATGCCGCTCTGTTTGCTGTCGTACACTTCAGCGTGAATGGAGAAATAGAGCGAGGCCACTTAAAAGACTTCTCTCGCTGTGTAAACCAAAATAAACAGCAGCATTTGTGTGTGTGTTTTTTTTTTTAATCCCCTCCTCGGTTCTCGCCATAACGCAGAGCGAGGTGTTTAGAGGAGCGCTAAGTGCATTATGCTTTAGTGAGAGTGCCGCTGTGCGCTTGGCCTCGCTCCTGCTGCTGTTGTCACTTTGGGTTATGTGAGGAGGAATGTGCTTTAGGCCCGAGACCGCGCCGCTTCTGCTCTCTGCTTTGCATATGAAGTGGAGGCGAGAAGAGCAGAGGCACACAAACCGTCCGTACGAGCGACGGGACAGAGAGCTCTCCTGAGCGCACGCTGCCTGTGCTCTCATTCCACATCAGGATGAAGTGAGGAACCCGGGTTCTGTACGAGTTAGCTGCAGAGCTAGCGTTACTGAACGATCCAGTGCGTGAGTGTGTCAGCCATCTACTTCACATTAATGTGTTTGAATAACTTAAGGTTTGTAAACATCTTCTGCTTTGCTCTGGAACTCGTCTTTAAATACAAAGGTTTTTCCAATAGCACTGCAGAATATTTTTGCTTAAATTGAATTAAAATTATGGGACACGGTGGCTTAGCGGTTAGCACGTTCGCCTCACACCTCCAGGGTTGGGGGTTCGATTCCCGCCTCCACCTTGTGTGTGTGGAGTTTGCATGTTCTCCCCGTGCCTCGGGGGTTTCCTCCGGGTACTCCGGTTTCCTCCCCCGGTCCAAAGACATGCATGGTAGGTTGATTGGCATCTCTGGAAAATTGTCCGTAGTGTGTGTGTGTGAGTGAATGAGAGTGTGTATGTGCCCTGTGATGGGTTGGCACTCCGTCCAGGGTGTATCCTGCCTCGATGCCCGATGACGCCTGAGATAGGCACAGGCTCCCCGTGACCCGAGAAGTTTGGATAAAGCGGTAGAAAATGGATGAATGAATGAATGAATTAAAATTCAATTACATTTATTAGCATAAACATATATTTTAAAGTCTTAAAGTGACAGTTTCTATCCAGTATTCAATTCCTGTAACCGCATGTCCGAAGTGTTTTACTCCACTTTACACCACAACGCTTTTCCCACGCTGACCATCTGAATTTATTAAAGAATAACACATTGTTCTTTTTAAAATAATCTTATTACGTTCAGTTCCTGTTCCCACTTGTGTTATAAACATTATAAACAGTTTGACTTCTGACTGTTACAAAGCCCAGACACTCGAGACTCCTTCGGTAAATGACACAAACACATTTCTCTTCACATCAAAATTTATTCTCACTAAACCATATTGATAATTATACACATTTATAAATCAGCTTTTTATCAATACACCATGAAAGTAGCTGTTTCTATAGAAACCAATCAGGGTCCGTATCAGGGTCCGGATCGACAGTCGACGCCTCGTGACAGTTAACGTATTTTCTATTTTTGGACACGAAGCCATAAAGAGAATGCAGCAGTATTACTAACTAACTATTATATCGTTGATAAAATACAAAGTGTTAGCTTTGCAGAACCTTCTGGAAACTTCTGCAAGGCGTCGACTGCCGGACCGTGAGTCCGTACATCCTTTATAACAGGCGTTATTTTTGGTATCGTTGCTCTTTTAATACCTTTTTTTAAGCAAACAGTGCATCTGTGCGGCTTTGTCTGCTTCCTCCTTTTAAAAGCATCCGATATTCTTGCAGATAATAAAAGTAAGACTTTTATTCCATTCCTAAGCCTATGAAGGCCACACAAGCGAACTCTTACATGGGTGTACCATCGATTTCACATTCATCCGTCCAGACTTAAAGGGACGAGCGGATTGCCCTGAGAATCCCCAAACCTCTCTCTCTCTCTCTCTCTCTCTCTCTCTCTCTCTCTCTGCTGAGATGATTCCCTGGACAGGATCTCCTCCTGACTTTTATCTCCGGGCTGCCAGACGAGCCGAACACGGAGCTTCCAGACGAGCGCCGATCTCTGAGCCGCACACATCAGGACAGATCAGGGTCTGGAGGAGTAACACGGCTGCACTGCCAGGCTTGTAGCTGATGATGGCTTCTCATGGGCTTTCGATTACAAAACTGCTCTGACCTCAGAGTCACAATAACGTCAGAAGTCTTTGTAAGCACAGCGATGGACCAGAGACCTGCTTAGTGACCTGTTTATTTCCTACAAGTTAATAAATCCTCTTATGTGTTTATAACACGCTCATAATAGCAGCTTGGACAGCGTACACCGCTGACCTGAATGTGACGATTATTTTTATTCCTCTTGAGCTCAGTCTGATTTCTTGAAATGATCGATCCTAAGATTTTAGACGTACGACACGCCGACTTGTCCCTTTAATCTGAAAATATCTCAAACATAAACCACATAAACCTATTATTTCAGATTATACACATTATAATTATACACTAAACAAAATATGGGCTTGTTATTCAGCCATTTTATAGACATTTTAAACCTGAAATAGTTTAAATAGTTCTACTGGCAGATTCACTGTAAGTAATTAAGCATTATAGCATATATACATGTTTAAAATGAGTAAAAGCATCTAGTTTTAAATTTTATTTGTCATTTGTACAAGGGGCACACGGTGGCTTAGTGGTTAGCACGTTCGCCTCACACCTCCAGGGCTGGGGGTTCGATTCCCGCCTCCGCCTTGTGTGTGTGGAGTTTGCTTGTTCTCCCCGTGCCTCGGGGGTTTCCTCCGGGTAC
>NC_062519.1:1825258-1850258 GCF_022655615.1 Tachysurus fulvidraco | reverse complement strand
ACTTCAGATCGTCTAATCAGCGTGGATTACTGCGCTTTTAGAATATTCTGTGGAGTTTACATTCATTTTTTTCAGTTTTTTTTGGGTTTTATCCAGAGCGACTTTCCTGGTGCTGGTTCACTCGCTCAGGAGCTCAGAGCACCATCAAACTCTGACGATTAACGAGCAGTCGTTTTTTTCACATTGATTAAATAAAGAAACAAACAAAACCCAAACCGACCTTACATGTGGGTTTGTAGGTGTCAGTAGACCCATGTTTGCATGTTGTGTGAGCTCTGAGCTCTGTTGTGTTGTTATTCTTCTAGCTCTGAAAGAAAAAAACAAAACAGAATCAAACTTCTGAGGTGATTTTTTTTTTCACCTTTCAGTCTCACTGAGATTCTCAGATTCGTGTTAAACCGCCTCAGAAACCTCTCGGTCTACTGTACGAATAGGTTCCTGAGAGCCTGACTGATATTTCCTCAAGTGACTCTTAAAAAGCGTGACAGAACCCCGGCCTCTGCCCCGTGTAATCAAGTGTGAATGAACATGTAAATTTAGCCAAGTATTAACAGAATCAGTCTTATCTGTCCTGCCACACCGCACCATCACCACCACTAGCGTACCAACACCAGCTAGCGTGACTGAGCTAAAAAAGCAAACAGATTTTTTGGAAGGAAGCGCTATCCGTTATGTTGACGTAGTGAGGCCCTCGGTGTCGGGGGCACTGATTCCCTCCATATGCGTCCATTTTCTTGAGCACGACGGGAGCTAACTACGGAGCTAATGCGCTACTAGACAGCTAGCGTGTGATGATGTGGGAGAAAAGGGATGTCAGGGTCGGTCACGCCGCTCGTTTTAGGAGAAGCAGCTGCACGTCTCACCTGCCTTACACAGCTGTCCATCTGCACTAGCGGTTAGCGCTAACACATCAAAGGTTAGCAACAGCCTTGACTAGCTGAAATCGGGTTTTCATCCCGTCACATGGTTCATTAAATCAGCGTGCAGTATGAGCGCCATCGCGAACAAAGATGGCCAACGACACATTTCTGTCAGTGAGAGAAGAATTTGGTTAAAATTGACACCAATTGGGTCACAGCAACCTCGCAGGACAGCAACAGCGGAGACGGAAAAATAATCTCGTGCCACTCATCAGAGTTCTCTGCTTCCAGTCTGAAGTCCAAGAGGCTTTTAACCTTTTCTGAGGTTTCTGTTGGACCTGATTCTGCTCATGTCCTTCTCTGCACTGCGTTTTGGAAATCATTTTTCTATAAAATAAACTCAAAGTATTTCATATTCCATGTTAACAGGATTACTTAACGACAAACAGGAATCTGTGGAATTCCCCAACTCCCTGACTTCAATTTAAAAAATAAATAAATAAAACCCGCAGTATTAAAGAGTCTCTAGTGGTTTAATTCCAGAAGCCCCTCAGGTTTGAGAAGAAACCTCTGCGCTTTACTAGATAAAGCTGAGTCTGCAGAGCGTCTGGCAACCACGAGGCTGCTGAGGACTGAGCCAGGAAATAAAGCCTTGTTTCCTCGCAGAGGAACGCTGATGTTCCTCCTACTCTAGTAAACATGGGAAAGATTTTATTTCTATGTCAGGAAAGAATTAAAAGTGTCAGGGCCGCCAAGTGGAGATCAAAGGTCCCGGCTGATGCTTGTGTTCGTCTCAGCTTGTACATTTGTATAAAATCTTGGCAGATTTTTGGATGGATCTGGTTCCTATTTGATGTCTGTTTTTACTTTGTGTGAGGTGATGCTGCAGGAGTGACACAGACACCGACACAGACACTGACACAGACTGACACTGGCACAAACACACACACTGACACAGACACTGACACAGACTGACACTGGCACAAACACACACACTGACACAGACACTGACACAGACTGACACTGGCACAAACACACACACTGACACAGACTGACACTGGCACAGATACTGACACTGACACAAGCACTGGCACAAAAACATACACTAACACAAACATAGACTGATACTGGCATAGACAATGACACAGACACTGACACACACAAACATACAGTACACTGCCACAGACCGACACTGGTACATACCCTGACACAAACACTGACACAGACACTGATACAAATACTGACAGGCACTGACTGACAAAGACACTGACATGAACACAGACACTGACACAGACTGGCACAGGCACAGACACTGATACAGACTGACCCTGGCAAAGACACTGACAAAAACACAGACACAGACACTAATATTGACAAATACTGACAGGCACTGACTGATAAAGACACTGACATGCATACAGACACTGACACAAGCACGGACACAGACACTGACACAGACTGACACTGGCACAGACAATGATACTGACAAATACTGGCAGGCACTGACTGACAAACACAGACACTTACACAAACAAAAACACACACACTGACACAAACAAAAACACACACACTGACACAAACAAAAACACATACACTGACACAAACACAGACACTGACACAGACACTGACACAAACACAGACACAGACACTGACACATACACTGACACAAACACAGACACTGACACAGACACTGACACAAACACAGACACAGACTGACACTGACACAGACACTGACACAAACAAAAACACAGACACAGACACTGACACAGACTGACATTGACACAGACACTGACACAGACACTGACACAAACAAAAACACAGACACAGACACTGACACAGACTGACATTGACACTGACACAAACACAGACACAGACTGACATTGACACTGACACAAACACATACACTGACACAAACACAGACACTGATACAGACTGACATTGACACTGACACAAACACAAACACAGACACAGACCGACATTGACACTGACACAAACACAGACACTGACACAGACTGACATTGACACTGACACAAACACAGACACTGACACAGACTGACATTGACACTGACACAAACACAGACACAGACCGACATTGACACTGACACAAACACAGACACTGACACAGACTGACATTGACACTGACACAAACACAGACACTGATACAGACTGACATTGACACTGACACAAACACAGACACAGACTGACATTGACACTGACACAAACACAGACACTGACACAGACTGACATTGACACTGACACAAACACAGACACAGACTGACATTGACACAGACACTGGCACTGACACAAACACAGACACAGACCGACATTGACACAGACACTGGCACAGACACTGACACAAACACTGACACAGACTGACATTGACACAGACACTGACACAAACAAAAACACAGACACTGACACAAACACAGACACAGACCGACATTGACACTGACACAAACACAGACACTGACACAAACACAGACACTGACATTGACACTGACACAAACAAAAACACTGACACAAACACAGACACTGACACTGACTGACACAGACACTGACACAAACAAAAACACATTGACACTGACACAAACACAGACACTGACACAAACACAGACACTGACATTGACACTGACACAAACAAAAACACTGACACAAACACAGACACTGACATTGACACAGACACTGGCACAGACACTGACACAAACACTGACACAGACTGACATTGACACAGACACTGACACAAACAAAAACACAGACACTGACACAAACACAGACACAGACCGACATTGACACTGACACAAACACATACACTGACACAAACACAGACACTGACATTGACACTGACACAAACAAAAACACTGACACAAACACAGACACTGACACTGACTGACACAGACACTGACACAAACAAAAACACAGACACTGACACAAACAAAAACACAGACACTGACACAAACACAGACACTGACACAGACTGACACAGACACTGACACAAACAAAAACACTGACACAAACACAGACACTGACACTGACTGACACAGACACTGACACAAACAAAAACACAGACACTGACACAAACACAGACACTGACACAAACAAAAACACAGACACTGACACAAACATAGACACTGACACAAACACCGACACTGACACAGACTGACATTGACACTGACACAAACACAGACACTGACACAAACACAGACACTGACACAGACACTGATACTGACAGGCACTGTCTGACAAATACACTGAGAAAGATACAGACACTGATACATATACAGACTGACACTGTCACAAACACTGACACAGACAGATGTAGACACTGACACAGATAATCGCTGGACACGTTCACTCCTTACCTCAGGATTGGAAGTCACACTAGGAAGCTCATGACGGTCTCCTCGACCCCGAGTTCAACAAGACACAAATATCTTCAGCATGTCTTCTCACATCAGCGTAACACTTCTAACCTTTAAACCACATTAGGTGCTGTATCCAGATCAACTGGACCGGTCATTTTTAAAGGTTCGACTCCGCCCACAAATCATACACATTTACAAGACATACAGTAATTTGGACCTGGACTTTATCACTTTAAAAAATAAATGTGTTATTGTATTTTATTATTTTATTAAACCTGTAATTAAAAGCTAAATATCTACTGAGACTTTATTATTCAGCGACGATTCGATTATGATGTAACAATGCCATACATCAGCTCTCTTCATTATATTGTTTACACTGTGTGAAGCAGTTACACAGACGTGAACCTACGACACACACTTTTGGGCAAGTCGTGGCCTAATGGTTAGAGCCTCACTTGTAATCCTAAGGTTGTGGGTTCGAGTCTCGGGCCGGCCATGACTGAGGTGCCCTTGAGCAAGGCACTGAACCCCCCAACTGCTCCCCGGGTGCCGCAGCATAATGGCTGCCCACTGCTCTGGTGTGTGTGTTCACTGCTGTGTGTGTGCACTTTGGATGGGTCAAATGTGCGTGTGTGTGTGTGTGTGTGCGTGTCTATGGCTAATTCCACATCCATGTTCGTGCATCCAGGGTTCAACATTTCTGTCTCCTCCAGAGGAATACAGAGACGCACCAGGTTTCCTGTTTTACAAACAACTTATTTTGCTGTTGTTTTGAAGTGTGTATGAGGCAGTGGAGTAAATGATGTGTGTGTTTGGAGGAACGAGCTGGTGTAGTACAGAGGAGTGTGTTCAGATGATCCCAGCTGTGTTTGCAGGTAATATGTGCAGACGGGTGGATCTGGGAACAGACTACAGAACACACACACACACACACACACACACACACACACACAGGCTGCTGGCAGAACCCCGAGCTTTGCTCTAATCTGCTGCATAAAGACAAAGTGCACTTTTCTACAACAGCACATTCAAACTAAAAGAAGTTGCTTACAAAATTCTTGTAGGCCTCAATTTTCAGCATTTGGTCTGTCATTTAAGAAAAAAAAAAAATATATATATATATATACAAATAACTGTCATTTAAATTTTTTCAATATATTTAATACACTGTAGGGGGGCACGGTGGCTTAGTGGTTAGCACGTTCACTCACACCTCCAGGGTCGGGGTTCGATTCCCGCGGGGTTCGACTCCCGGAGGAAACCCCCGAGGCACGGGGAGAACATGCAAACTCCACACACACATGGCATGTGTGTGGAGTTTGCATGTTCTCCCCGTGCCTCGGGGGTTTCCTCCGGGTTCTCCGGTTTCCTCCCCCGGTCCAAAGACATGCATGGTAGGTTGATTGGCATCTCTGGAAAATTGTCCGTAGTGTGTGAGTGTGAGTGAATGAGAGTGTGTGTGCCCTGTGATGGGTTGGCACTCCGTCCAGGGTGTATCCTGCCTCGATGCCCGATGACACCTGAGATAGACACAGGCTCCCCGTGACCCGAGAAGTTCAGATAAGCGGCAGAAGATGAGTGAGTGAGTAATACACTGTACATGAATCCTCAACTGTAAAAATAATACAAATTTATTTAAATATAAAAAAAATCAAATTTTACTAGTTAACTAGCTGATAGCTTAGCATTCAGGTTCTGTGGCTAATTTCTACTCATTTGCACATCACTTTACGTTTTACAGATGCTGGTCATTTAATTAGAATATCATCAAAAAGTTGATTTGTTTCACTAATTCCATTCAAAAAGTGAAACTTGTATATTACATTCATTCACTACACACAGACTGCTGATATATTTCAAATGTTTATTTCTTTTAATGTTGATGATTATAACTGACAACTAAGGAAAATCCCAAATACAATACAGACCAATACAAAGCAAGGATTTTTAGAAATCTGGGCCAACTGAGAAGTATGAACATGTGCAGCACTCGATACTCCTTTTGCCTGAATTACTGCAGCAATGCGGCGTGGCATGGAGTCGATCAGTCTGTGGCACGGCTCAGCTTTTATGAGAGCCCAGGTTGCTCCTCTGCATTATTGGGTCTGGCATATCGCATCTTCCTCTTCACAATACACCATAGATTTCCTCTGGGGTTAAAATCAGGCAAGTTTGCTGGCCAATTAAGCACAGGGATCCCATGGTCGTTAAACCAGGTACTGTTGTTCAGCAGCAGGAAGGACCTTGGACCTCAGACCCCAGAAAACACAGTGGACCAACACCAGCAGATGACAGGGCACCCCAAACCATCACTGACTGTGGAAACTTTACACTGGACCTCAAGCAACATAGATTGTATTTTATAGATTGTCTCTTCCTCCAGACTCTGGGACCCTGATTTCCAAAGGAAATGCAAAGTTTACTTTCATCAGAGAACATAACTTTGGACCACCCAGCAGCAGTCCAGTCCTTTTTGTCTTTAGCCCAGGCGAGACGCTTCTAACGCTGTCTGTGCACCTCATGCTTCCTGCTGCTGACCAACTTTATGTAGATGCAGATTTTATTTTCCAACAGGACTTGGCACCTGCACACAGTGCCAAAGCTACCAGTATCTGGTTTAAGTACCATGGGATCCCTGTTCTTAATTGGCCAGCAAACTCGCCTGACCTTAACCCCAGAGAAAATCAATGGTGTATTGTGAAGAGGTCTATATTGTGTATATGCCAGACCCAACAATGCAGAAGAGCTGAAGGCCACGATCAGAGCAACCTGGGCATAACACCTGAGCAGTGCCACAGACTGATCGACTCCATGCCATGCCGCATTGCTGCAGTAATTCAGACAAAAGGAGTATTGAGTGCTGAACATGCTCATACTTTCATACTTCTCAGTTGGCCCAGATTTCTAAAAATCCTTTCTTTGTATTGGTCTTAAGTAATATTCTAATTTTCTGAGATACTGAATTTGGGATTTTCCTTAGTTGTCAGTTATAATCATCAAAATTAAAAGAAATAAACATTTGAAATATATCAGCCTGTGTGTAATGAATTAATATAATATACAAGTTTCACTTTTTGAATAGAATTAGTGAAATAAATCAACTTTTTGATGATATTTGTCCGTGTAAAGCCACGCCCATTTTACATATTAGAGCTGTGATTGGACAGTTTCATTGCAATTATAGCGTGACTGAAAAAAGTGAAATACAGTGTCGGCTCTTTAATTTGATTCATTTTTCGCGAACTTTGAGAGCCGACTCATATATACGAGCAGTATGTAGAAATTTGTAGGTGAGATTTGTTTTAAATGGTTCTACCGAGACGAAATGGAGGCGAATAACAAAAGCAGTCACGTGTAAAGATATCACAAGGAAGACTCGACTCTTATTAATGAGTCAACTGGTCAAATGTATCTGACTCAATGAAAAGAATCAAAATATATGAATCGGCTCATGTGCAGCCGTCATATCATGTCCTACACTGCCCTCTAGTGGTGGGAGATGAACTTATCATGATTACCATATGAAATTCAGTCACAAAAACATACAAAATGAAGGTTAAATAATCCAGTAAAGTGAGATTTCTCCTTTTCTTTGTAATAGGTTGGGCTTTTAGATTTTCCTCTCTAACATATTTAATTTTTAATAACTATTCAGTTAGTTATTATTATGGACACATCATTTGATTTGTTTCGTAATAAATGTAGTGAATAAGCAGTTTTAGTTTACAACAAGAAATTTTTTATTTTTTTTAACTTAATTTTATCTAATAATGATGGATTTTGTCATTTGTTTATGGAGGGTGTTTTAGTAATAATCCTTTTTTTTTGTTTTACTTGCTTTATGTAAATTGTCGTCGTTGTTTTTTGTTTGTTTGTTTGTCTGGTTTTTTTATTGTTTTGTAGTAGTTGTTATTTTATTTGTTTGTTTTAAATTCATGTACAAATATATCGAACGAATTATTGTTTGTTTTTTGTTTTTTTTTTTACAAATAACCCGGAAACGGGACTTTTATTTTATAAAAACATACCAAATTGCTCTTTACGCCCTACATAAGTGCCCTACATAGGGCTTGATATAAAGTCGCCTCCACCCTCGTTAGTGCACTTCCTCTGACAGTTTGAGGCATTTGGAGATTAGTGCTGGTTTTACGGCTGTAGCTCGAGCTTTTCTGCTCCGCTTTCTCCACTTTCCTGTAACATTGTGGTGAAAGTCATGGCTGCAAAGCGCGCTTTAGTGATTTTGTCCAAGGGGGCGGAGGAGATGGAGACGGTGATACCGGTGGACGTCATGCGTAGAGCCGGGGTTTGTAACTAAGGCAGCGCTAACGGTTAAACTAGCTAGTGCACTAGCGTTAGCATAGCTAGCGTAGTTAGCATAGTTAGCAGCATTAGCATAGTTAGCATAGTTAGCAGCATTAGCATAGTTAGCAGCATTAGCATAGTTAGCATAGTGCGTCTGTCTGAGGTTCTGCAGACCTGTAGTAAAGTTTATATTGTCCTAATTTAAATGTTCTTACTTACACACACTTAAATGCATTTTATTTATTATTTTGCCCCGTGAGAAGTCAGCTGATGTTTGCTACATGAATCAGACAGGAAGTTAAAATGTAGACATAAAGCTGGTTATTAATCTGAAATCTTTAGTGGTTTAATGCATAAAACTGTGTGTAAATTAATCAATAATAATCCTTTAATCAGCTTATTCAGGACACACTTGTCTGGACTGAGGCAAGGTTCGGGTTAATGAAGCTAAATGTCAAAGTTTACTACACACACACACACACACACACACACTCTCTCTCTCTCTCTCTCTCTGTCTCACACACACACTCTCTCTGTCTCACACACACACTCTCTCTCTCTCTCTCTCTCTCTCTCTCTCTCTCTCTGTCTCACACACACACACACACACACCCCTCTGTGCTCTTCTAAACCTTTGAGCTTTAATTATTACAGATGCGACTCGAACAAAACTGGATGTAGCTTTAAAAACAATTTAAATAAATGACTTATTCCTGCTCCTTTAGTGAGTCATTTAATCTGACTCAGCGCTCCAATGAGTCGACTCTTTGCTGTGTTTGAAATGTTCCTCTATTGATAAAAAAAAAACAAATGTCAGAAAAAGGGTAAAAATGATAAAATTTTAAATTTATAAGAATAAGTTGAGGGACATACATCTCATGTTTAAATGAACACTGATCTAAATATTAGTGATGGGAGTTCTATGACTTCAGTGAGACAAATCGTGTGTGTGTGTGTGTGTGTGTGTGTGTGTGTGTGTGTGTGTGTGTGTGTGTGTTTGAGACAGATTGCTGTGACTTTAGCAGGACTGATGGGGAAGGATCCTGTTCAGTGCAGCCGTGACGTCCTCATCTGTCCAGATACAAGCCTGGAGGAAGCTTCGAAACAGGTCAGCATTTACAAACCACACACAATGTTAACATCAACACACGTCAGTGATCTGGTCACACAGTTCAGCAGCCCTGAGTTTATGCTGGTTCATCTGCTCACTACACATTGTTAAGGAGCTGAAAAATGACCAATATATAATATAATTAGTGCTGGGCAACGATTAAATATTTTAATCACGATTAATTGCATGAAAAGTGTATTGCATAATTTTATTCTTTCAAAGCACTGCTGTATGAACAAAAGTGCAATAACGTTTGGTTTAAACAAATAAAGTGCTTTTTTTTACAGCAGTTAACACTTGTAAATCTTAAACATTAATGTAATCAAATTAAATATAACATTAATGTATGAATAAAACATTAATGTTTTATTAAACAATAAATAGATGTTTGCTGGCATCAACGGTGTGCATTGCATTTAAGTGATACTTCAGACTCGAGGTACTCTGATGATGCGACAATTTAGCTTTGCAGTGGTTACAAATAGCTTTAGTTCTATCAACTCCACCGTGTGGAAGAGGTTTAAAATAAAAATGTCTATTTAAGATTTCGGTACCTTTTTCCATTTTTCTGTCTGCACCAGATATTTTCTGTTTCGCGCTGTAGCCCTCTTAGGCACACAACAAATGCTTTCATAGGTTGAGACGCGTGATGACGCTCATCCCAAGCAGTCAGTAGCCCACTGATAAACATCCCACCCCTCCTGTGACCCATAGTGTGTTGTATTCGGTTGTATTATTACAGTCTATCTATGTGTATTCAAACGCAGTGAGCAACGGACTTTCAAAATAAAAAGTATGGTAACGCGCGATAAACTAATTGTCGCCGTTAATTAATTAATGCGTTAACGCGATAAAGACGCGTTAACTTGCCCAGCCATAAATATAATAATTAACGATTGAAATGCATTGCTATTTCTACAATTTATGTGGTCATATGAATTTTTAATTTTAAAAAAGTTGTTTTTATTTTTAATTAATTTTTAAAGTTTATCTGGTAGAATTTCTATTATATAATATACATTTTAATATACATTTCTCTTAATAAAATGTTTTTATAATTTTATAATTTTCTTGTAACTCACTTCCCTTAATTTACGGAAATGGAAATACACACTTATCATTCACACTATTATTATCCATCCATCTGCTATTATTATTATTATTATTATTATTATTATTATTATTATTATTATTATTGATACAGTTTGTTGAGAAATGTCTCCCTCTGGTGGAGTTGTCCTTTCACACCAACAGTGTTGCGTTTGATTTCTATGTATTTATTCAATTGCAGAGAAAATTGGGGGGGGGGGGGGGGCCTAGAAAATCAGTCACTGTCCCACAGGAGTGTGTGACGAGTGAGCTGTGGTGCTTTTGGCATCCCTTCACACACTAGCTTACTTTATAGTGTTTACTCTCACGCACTGCATCAACCTGTCATAGAGGAAAAGAGGTGAAGCCGTGAAAGCGTGAAGGGGAAACGCCGCGGAGGGAAACGGCTGAAGCTAAAATATAAACAGTAACGCAGCAGTGTAGTGTGTATTATGTAGTGTGTATCCTGCTCCACACCCTCTTCACTTATAAACCAGGTTGTATTGTCACTGACACTAGAATTCCACTTCAGGGCCCATATGATGTGGTTCTGTTACCTGGAGGACTGCTGGGAGCGCAGAACCTGTCCGAGGTGAGAACTTATTAGTTGTTGAACTATTTTCTCAGTAGTGTATTTTATATATATATAATATATGTATGTATTTAAAATATATTTTTTATTTGTATAATTTGACAAAATAACTAAAATGTAGAAATGACTTAGAGATCTAAATGGTGTGAAAACAGATTAAGACAATTAGAAGCATTAATGGAGTAAAAATATATGTATTAAAAATAGGTTTAATAATCTTAATAGTTTTATCTTATAATAGGTTTGAACTTTAAATAAATAATCAAAATTATTTTTGAGTAAGAAATTAAAGGAGTTAAATGCTGTTTAAAACGACTCCTTCCACTCATCCTGGCAGAGTCAATACTTCCTCAATAACACCGTCACTCATGTCGTTTTAGACGATGTGTTAATGAGGACGTGGCAGTCTGGAGGTTCGGGTTGTTAGATGTCCATGTTTTTGTTTATGTTTATTCATCAAATACGACCCCCCCAGTGTCGTGTCTCAAAACACACGTTATGATGCCTCACTCTAGACTGATGTTGAGCACTTGCACTAACTAGAGTTTTAAAACCCTTACATGTCTCCTTCAAACCTTCTCTGGAGTGTAAAGCCAGTGTTCAGGGTTCGTGACGGTGATCGCGATGAGTGTGAACACACGCCCCTCGCACTGTCAGCTTTTACAGTCAGAACACCACTCCTTTAATGTATTAGCCACATATGTTATACACACACACACACACACACACACACACACATATATATATATATATATATATATATATATATATATATATATATAATAAGGTCTTCTGATGTTACATTCAGCCTAAATTATTCCTTAGGAATTGAAATAATTGTAGGACCATCGATGCTTAGGAGAAAAGTTGAGATAAGATCATGTTACAGATTCTACAGATCTTTTCCCAGGATGTTTAGGATGGAACGTATTGAACCTATTGGATGACGTGTGACGTCTCTCTCTTAGTCTCCTGCTGTGAAGGAGGTGCTGAAGGAGCAGGAGGGCAGGAAGGGGCTGATCGCTGCCATCTGCGCAGGTACTGTTTAATCCACCGCGCGCACACACACACACACACACACACACACACACACACACACACACACACAAACAATAGCTGACATTGTGATGCTGAATGATTATATCACAATATATTGAAGAAACAAAAAAGTGATCAATAGCATGTTCTGATGACGCAGCTTCCTGTCCTGGAATATTCTGAAACTAGGAGCGAGTGTGTGCGCGAGCGGATGAAATTTAAGCTACGTATTTTTTTAACCTGTAACAGAAAAGGACGAGTGTTTTGAGTCCGAGACGATAAACAGATTTATACGTTAATGCAAATAATAATAGACGTTTAGATGAAAAGGGAAGGATTTCTTACCGCTGTAGATTTAAGCTATTTATCCGGAACACAATCTTAATCATAAATGACAAAGAAGGAAAAAACGAATTGCGTCAAATTTAGAAACGTTTTTTTTGCACTGCCTTAAACCGAGACAAACTGAGGTGTGAGGACATGCCTTTGTTTTACGCGCTACAGCTTAAAGCAGTGAGATCTTCCTGCTTTCTCTGGCCGTAACTGTAACGTGTTCCCTGCTATAATGAAGGTTCTTATAGTTATAGGTTACATGTCATCAGCTCAGCCGACGAAGGACTCCAGAAGGACGTCAGGAATTGAGGGCACCGGTGCAGAGCTGTGGGGGGGGTGGGGGGGGGACAGTGTCCTAGAAAATCAGTCACTGTCCCACAGGAGTGTGTGACGAGTGAGCTGTGGTGCTTTTGGCATCCCTTCACACACTAGCTTACTTTATAGTGTTTGCTCTCACGCACTGCATCAACCTGTCATAGAGGAAAAGAGGTGAAGCCGTGAAAGCGTGAAGGGGAAACGCCGCGGAGGGAAACGGCTCGAGAACCAACTCGCGCTTCTGTGACGCGACGTTTTAGTGTTCGATCGGCGTCCGTGTCCTCTTTCTCCTTTATAAGAGCGATCTACTAAGCACCAGGAACCTGTAATATTTACACCACACCTCAAACACTGCCATGCTCCAAAAAAAATCAATCTCTCTCTCTCTCTCTCTTTTTTTTTTTTCCTTTTTTTCTTTTTAAATGAAAGCTTTGCATGAGCTGAGTGCAGAGTCAGCATGCCGGCACTGCAGACAGAAAGCTTTTCTAAATATGGCCCAAAGAGCTGAAACCGAAGACGTCAGTAATATTAGATAACAGTGAATTGATCTTTTTGAAGTGACTTTTCTCTTCACATAAATACATCATCTTTTTTTTTCTTTACATTTTAATTATCGGATCAGCAGCAGTCAAGAGTCTAAACAGATCTGGAACAAGAAGAATATTATTGTCCTTCTGCTGTAGATCTTTTATCACTGGAACGATGAGGAGTTGTGACCCCAGTACGAGGAGTGAAGAGTAATAATGCTTTGGGTTTCAGGTCCCACAGCACTGTTGGCTCATGGAATCGGTTTCGGCAGCAGGGTCACGACCCACCCGGGTGCCAAAGACAAGATGATGGCTGGAGGTAAGGCTGGAAAAGAGTGTGGGAAGTCTGTGTAGTAATGCTAGAGTAGTTTTTAGAGGAATGAAGTTCCTCAGGACTTGCTGTTGTAGGTTTAATGATGAACATTTCGTCCTGTAAATCCACTATAAAATGGCATTTGGGGAAATTTTGTAATTTTCACACCATCTTTTATTTATTTATTTATTTATTTATTTATGATAAACTCTTATTGATGAATCTTAGACTTTAGTTTTATACGTAGTTTTAATTAAATTTATTTGTATAGCGCTTAACAATTTTCCGTCGTCTCAAAGCAGCTTTACAGAAGTATGGAAACAGAAGAGAGAGAAAATGAAATAAATATATAATAATAACAATAATAAGAAGAATAAAAATAAATAAATGAATATATACAATTAAAGTTTACAATTAAAAAAAAAAAAAGATTAACATAAAATATTAAATAGTATATATCTATCTCTATCCATGTCCCTAACGAGCAAGCCGGAGGTGACGGCGACAAGGGAAAAACTCCCTGAGAGGACATGAGGAAGAAACCTTGAGAGGAATCAGATTCAGAACTGAACCTCGTCCTCATTTGGGTGACACTCTACAGTAAATAGTGTCAATGTAAATAACATCCTTCCTACAACAGTTTATAGTTCCTGAGGAACTGACGGGTCATCGTCGTAAACTCGTGAGTTCAGCGCAGAGCTTCCACGTAAAGTGCTGCATCGTTTGTTTGTTTGTTTGTTTGTTTGTTTGGCTAGGTCACTACACGTATTCAGAGGCCCGTGTCGAGAAGGACGGACACCTGATCACGAGCCGAGGCCCAGGCACCAGCTTCGAGTTCGCCTTGACCATCGTGGAGGAGCTGCTGGGCGCTGAGGTGGCAGCGCAGGTCAAAGCGCCGCTCATCCTGAAAGATTAATGCTCATTAATTCATCTGTACAGCACACGATTATTGTGTTCTCTTCCTGAACAATTAAAGCACCTTATTTTAAGAAAGCAGACTTGTTATCATCACATGCAGTGACATGATTAAGCACCTTATGGCTTGTTTCTATGGCAACATTAAAACTAAATCATAATATTGTGTGATTGTCGTTCGTCAGATGAAACTATATGTTGCAGTAAGAGAGTTCATGACGATCTGTTCATATATATACAGTAAATAATGCGCCATTTGTGTGTTAATGTTTCAACGCCATTTTCTCGCCAATCACAGCACAGTGGGCGGGTTTAGTGTGTAGAGTGCGCGTTGCTGATTGGAGAAGTGTATGATGACTGTCGTTCCCAGCTACCATTAAGATACGTCTGGGTCTTTTTATTTGTAGTCATGTGCTTTAAACGAGCCAATCAGGTTCACCCCGCATGAATCCAGCGCGTGTTAGCGCGTGCTTGATGTCAGAGGTTTTCAAATTTGGCCGGTTGTTTTTTTGTCTCTCGGTTGTCACGCGCGCGCACGGAATCCACCGTTATTTTGGTCTGAGGTGAGTTTTTACATGGTGTTCAAAGGCACTGGTTAATTATGAGTTTGGGTAAGTTTTAAGGTTAACTCCGACATATAACCACTTTAATAACGGTCATTTATAACGGTCATACATAACGTCATGGACTTATAAGAGCTCCAGCGAGTTAGCTTGTTGGCTACATGGTTAACCGTACAGATCAGATGTAACGGCATTTTAGTGATGAGACCTGTGTGTGTGTGTGTGTGAGAGAGAGAGTGTGAGAAAGAGTGTGTGTGAGAGAGAGAGAGTGTGAGAAAGAGTGTGTGTGAGAGAGAGAGAGTGTGAGAAAGAGTGTGTGTGTGTGTGAGAGAGAGAGTGTGAGAGAGTGTGTGTGAGAGAGAGAGTGTGAGAAAGAGTGTGTGTGTGTGTGTGAGAGAGAGAGTGTGAAAGAGTGTGTGTGAGAGAGAGAGTGTGTGTGTGTGAGAGAGAGTGTGTGTGTGAGAGAGAGAGTGAGTGTGAGTGAGAGAGAGAGAGTGTGTGTGAGAGAGAGTGTGTGTGTGTGTGTGTGTGTGAGAGAGTGTGAGGACGAAACCTTAACAAGAACTAAACTCATGGACCATCTCAGGACCACCGAACACACACTGATTACAGGTTAATTCTGTGTAACATGGTGTTAATACTCCATAAGTGTACAGACACATCATGTGTAGCAGCAGATGTTATTATACATCTATAACTCCATCTATCTGTGTTTAACTCGAGCACTTATGATTTATGGCTCTATCAACCTGAACTTTCTGTTTTTGACCAAATTAAAGCCAATTAATTCCCAGAAGGAGAACGGACGCCGAGCGCTTTGGGAAACAGTCCCTTTTGTTTCTCAGGCAGCTTTTTCACAAACCCGTATCTCATCTTGTCTATCGTGTGTCTCTTAAATGTCTTTGGAGCTGTTATTCCTTATTTTTGTAATATCAGGTGACCTTACTGTGACCTTTAAGAGCCTGTAGAACCCTGGGAGGCAGGACGAGGACTGGGATCCTTTTGGTCAGAACAAAAACAAACGGGGAGCTGATTAGAGGAGTTGTGAGAAAATGGTGATGATCCGTATACAACGGGTAGCTCCTCCATTTGCCTTCTCCTGCTCCAACACGTCCACTTTCAAATCGAGCAGAGCTGCAAATTAGTTAATCGGTCAAATCAGTTGTTTTAAAGATCAGGGGCAGGAACCTGTGATCCGGGGCAGGAACCTATGTGTTATAGCTCGATTGTGGGCTATTAACACGTGTGGCTATTTATAACTTCACCAGTTCCATTTCAGAGAATTGCAAGTTGTGGAAATGTTGTGCAGAAATGCATAGAGAGGTTGGTTAGTTTCACACTTGTGCAGAGCTGCTGTGTGTGTGTGTGTGTGTGTGTGTGTGTGTGTGTGTGTGTGTGTGTGTGTGTGTGTGTGTGTGTTTGCGCACACGCAGAACAGGAAGACGAGTTCATTAGCACATGATGGATTGTAATTTCTCAGCAATTCACTTGTTTTTTTTTTCCCCTGCTTTCTGTATCTTCCTTCTTTTTTTAACTTCTCTGTAACTAGGTTTAAAAAAAAATTAACAACTTCGTGCTGTAGGATTTTTAAAAAAAAATTTCCTAAATTACTTTTCTGTATGTTTGTGATTATCGTTGCTGAACTTTCTGCTAGGGACAGGGTGGCTTAGTGTTTAGCACGTTCACCTCATACCTCCAGGGTCGGGGGTTCGATTCCCGCCTCCGACTTGTGTGTGTGGAGTTTGCATGTTCTCCCCGTGCCTCGGGGGTTTCCTCCGGGTACTCCGGTTTCCTCCCCCGGTCCAAAGACATGCATGGTAGGTTGATTGGCATCTCTGGAAAATTGTCCGTTGTGTGTGAGTGAATGAGAGTGTGTGTGTGTGTGTGTGTGAGTGCCCTGTGATGGGTTGGCACTCCGTCCAGGGTGTATCCTGCCTCGATGCCCGATGACGCCTGAGATAGGCACAGGCTCCCCGTGACCCGAGAAGTTCGGATAAGCGGTAGAAGATGAATGAACTTGCTGTTATGAGGTGGGGCCTCATAACAACTAGAGTCCTGTCAATATATTGTCTAATTTTTAAACCTACTGTATGTAGAGCGAATTTTAATGTATTTTGGAATCGATGCAAACGTAGTCAACGCACCTTTTATGTGGACACCTAACCACTGCACCCATGTGTGCTCGTTCATTAACATGACGTTAGTCACCATAAGCTTCACTTCTCTGGGAAGTCTTTGCACTAGGTTTTGGGGCATGGCTCTGGACATTTGTGTTGGTTCAGGGTTATTGGGCGTTGTCATGTCATGCTGGAACAGGGATGGGCCTCTTAGATCCAGTGAATGGAAATTGTAAGGCTACAGTACACAAAGACATTGTGTACAATTGTGTGCGTCCATTTGTGTAACAGTTTCGGGCAAAACCACACCATTGTCAGCCATTCAAGCAAAAGACTGTGTGTTTGTTGTGTTCGTTCAGCAGGTAGTTGTTTTGATCGGACAAGCCGTGTTCCAAGAGCGCTGACATTTAGTGTAATGGCACTAAATCATGCCGTTTGTATCCAAGTTATACTACCAGCTTGTTACGGTAAACTTTTACTGTAACGTCTCTCGTAGGGCCGGGCGATAAAACGATAACGATATGTATCGCGATAGACACGTGATCGATATCAATAAAAAATGTGTTCGATAAAACGTTAGATATTTTTTATTCTTTGTCGGTAACTCTCTGGTAACCTAGCAACGTAGGGAGTGACACACTAACAGCCAATCATGTAACAGTATTGTGTTTATTTGCGCCAAATCGTTGTCTCCTGCCGGTCTGCTGGATTCCTCTTCAGTAAACCGGCGACCGATGAGCAGAAAATGAGCACAATAAAAAAGTGAATAGTTCAACATCAAGTACGATCAGAGGAAGAATAACTCGAAGAGCTACTTTTTTATATTTCTGCAGGTTTTATATTCCACACGATGTTACTGTAGTGTATCAGGTTTGTGTTTTATATTACAGACGTATCTCAGTCTACCTCAGGTTTATTTCTGTTTAAAAACACTGCACATATTTTACACACTTTATTCACCAGAAGGTGAACAGCTAGTGAACTTCCTCGCACTAAACTCTCAGCTTTCTCTGTTTATATTTAACACTTTGCACTATTTTATTACACTTTATTAAACATTTCTTACACTTTCATTTTGCACCTTAAATGTTAAGAGATGATAGTTAAGTGTTCATTGTGACTTTAGACTCATGTTTACATTATAATTATTTGAGGTTTGTCTTAATAACTGAGGGGATTCTGATGAGAAGAAGGTTTAGTTTAAAATAAAAAGGTTTACATGTAATATATTTTTCTCCTGGTCCTTATTTTAAATGGGTCATAAAAAATATCAATAATTATCGATATCACGATATGAAACACTGATATCGTGATACAGTTTTCAGCCGTATCGCCCAGCCCTAGTCTCTCGGGTTTGTGTGTGTTGTTTAAAACATCATCTCTATAGTAATTTTAGGCTAAAGGGGTGTTGTAATGCTTATACTATCGAGCTAGACTCTGATAAATCGTCCAGCACGAGCGTTCTTTAAAGCCATACTAACAGAATAAAGTAGTGCGTCGTCTTTTATTGGCAGAAAACAAACAGCTAATATCTTCTCACCAGCGCTTTTCACATATCAGAAAGCATGTAGCTGAAGTGTAATAACTGTGTCAAATCTCAACGACAGCAGGAGCATGAGGATTTATAGTAAGTGAATGTTGTGAATAAGTTAACAGCTCTCAGGAACAGTAGTTTGTCCCAGTGGCACGGTTATTAATAGGGTTAATAATGTCAGCGCTTTATATAGATTAGTCATATTAAATCCGCAGCTCTCTGAGGGGCTTCAGGGCGGATGGTGTCGGTTTCCAGCTCTAAAATAATTACCAAAAGTGACAACATCCATCACATTTTTTTGATCTGTCGTTAACACATTATCGTGTTAAAGAGAGCGATGTTTTGTAGCCGTTTCTAGCTAGAAGCGGTTTCTTGGAGTCCCGGGCCGTGGGGGTGGCGTAAATTTTAAAACGTATGCAGAAAAGAACTGTCTGTAAATTGTATTAAGCAGTCGCAGGGCTCCTCCTTGTGCTGTCGAAAGAATTGCAATCGCAACATGTTTTTCTGACTTGAGCGGGACGCCTTGGCTCCGACGTGCCGTCTAGCTAACGTCAATCCTCCTAACGTACTTAAGTTAGCTCGCATCTTCTTTACATGTATACAAAGTCATGTGACTGGTGTAAACTGGCTTCTATAGAGCATTTTTTTAAATACATAATAAGCATCCTAGTTAATAAAGATTATTATCGTTCGTCTCACACCTCCAGGGTTGGGGGTTCGATTCCCGCCTCCGCCTTGTGTGTGTGGAGTTTGCATGTTCTCCCCGTGCCTCGGGGGTTTCCTCCGGGTACTCTGGTTTCCTCCCCCGGTCCAAAGACATGCATGGTAGGTTGATTGGCATCTCTGGAAAATTGTCCGTAGTGTGTGAGTGTGAGTGAATGAGAGTGTGTGTGTGCCCTGTGATGGGTTGGCACTCCGTCCAGGGTGTATCCTGCCTCGATGCCCGATGACACTTGAGATAGACACAGGCTCCCCGTGACCTGAGAAGTTCGGATAAGCGGCAGAAGATGAGTGAGTGAATGAATCCATTGCTATTGTAGTCTTTACAAATCCCTTGACTAAGTGCTAACTAGCCTTTTGTGATAAGAACCTACATGATCTGTAGAGTGAGACCGGAGGGGATTGAGGTGCCCTTCACACCCAGAGCACAGGGTTAATTACGCTTTCTTGGCTGTCACAGCGTTGGGATTTAAACTCTCAATGTACCTGTGATGCTTCTGCGTTTGTACTGCTTCACAGCCCCAATGGCTCATTTAACTGTGATTTACACCACAGTGCTGTTTGATTCTGATTGGCCAGAAGGCCTCGATTCATTTACTATGACAGCAGCTCTAAGAGATTTATTAAAAATACCCCAACCCGTATATACAACGTCTGTCGCTTTAAATGCTGATTGCTGGTATTACTGTGAAATGGCGATGAATTCTGAAGACACTGTGTGGTGACATGCTTATGTAGAGCAAAGTAAAAGAAGCTGAACGTCTTTTAGACTGTGCTTTAAATCCGAGTTATAGAAAAGCTGCGTTAATTCGTCACAATCCGACGGAGCCGTCGCGCAGGCCGCGTGTGTGCTGTAATACGAGGAAGTTCATACGGACGCTTCGCCGCAAGGACGTGCCTAAACTGTGAGCCGAATCCTGCGACATGTCCGTGACGGTGCTGGACTTGAGCCAGACTACAGACGATGCGCAGCACAGCACAGCACAGCACAGTGCTGGAGCTACTGCAGTCCCCAAGCCTCTGCACTGGAGCAATGCATGGGAAAGTGAGACTAAGGTTACAGCCTGAACAGAGAGAAGGAACAACCTGGCATCACACACACACACTTTTTTTTGCTCGTCTTTCATCCCTTTTCTCTTCCCTCCGGTAGAGCTGAATGCTGCAGTGTCGACTTCATGAATTTTGAATCGAGTGACTCTGCAGAATCACCTAGGAGGGGGAGGGGGGGGGGTTCGGGGTGTGCGAGTCTGCGCAATTAACCTGGTCATCTCCGCGTCGGAGGCATGAAGCGGTAACGTATAGAAACGCAGACGACGCCGGTAAACAAGTCGCTCACAGGCTTTCAGAAAGAGCCAGCCGAGTGTGCAGCTAATAATTACAGCCCGTAGCAACCCAAGCGTTCCTAATTAAATGACACAAATAACACTTATTGGAGGTGGGTAGTCGTTCTGAACTGTTCTGTAATTCTCTTCTCTCTGTCTGAACAACGAAGCCCAGGTTTAATCGAATGGCCTTCAGGTTGTAGTGTCTGGGGGGAAAAAACTAAATAATAATAATTCTGCCCTGAAAAATGGTTTAATATTAACTGAGGTGCTACAACATTCTGGAGCTAATCTGCCGGTTGCTGCCGTACGCATTTATTTATTTGTTTGTTTGTTTGTTTGTTTGTTTGTTTGTTTATTCGGTCGTTCTATATTTAGCACAATTGCTCCTAAATGCAATATTCCATCACTGAAGTAGACTCAAATTCCCAGAATGCAGTGCAGCTGTGTGGCACTATGATGAACGGGGCATAGAAGCCTTTATTATCGCCACATACACATTACAGCACAGAGGAATTCTTTTCTGCACATACCCCAACTGAGGAGGTTGGGGTCAGAGTGCAGGGGCAGCTATGATACAGCGGAGGGTTGGAGCAGGGAGGGTTGAGGAGCCTTGCTCAAGGGCCCAACAGTGGTAGCAAATGAATATTCGACTCGGAGGAAGTTTAATTTATAACCTAAAATCTGTCCAGCAGAAGAGTTAGAAACCGCAGGAAGACATAATGACGAGCAGAGATTTACAAGAGCGATCCGTCTCAAACGTCATCATTTCTCCTCACTAACACACACACACACACACACACACACGTGTTTAATGTAGAGCTTCTGTTACGGTTCCTCAGGTAGAAACGCTTAGTCATGGCTACGCTGCTAACTAAAGCCGACATGTAGGGTTTATAATCCTGATTGTTTCTATATTGTATATATTTTACCAACCAGGAGGTCCAGTTTTTTTGCCACATTGAGATGTTAACTGACTTCATTAATTTGGTGTTGAGAGATGTTTAATAAATCTTCTGTAGATACGGGTTCAGCCCCAAAGCTCTCAGACTGCAGGAGTGGGGGGGGGGTGTTTTTTTTCCTCCTGTGTCTTGCACTGACTGTTTGTCCATATGCTGACTCTTCCTCTGACTGTGCAGAGAGGTGTGTGTGTGTGTGTGTGTGTGTGAGAGAGAGAGAGAGAGAGAAAGGGAGGGTGGGAGCGTTGCCTTTAACTCACCGCTCTCTCTCTCTCTCTTTCTCGCGCTCTCTCTCTCTCTCTCGCGCTCTCTCCTCGGTTTCTCTGCATTCTCATCTTTCTCTCTCTCTCCCACTCCCTCTCTCTCTCTCTCTCTCTCCACCATTCCCCCCACCCCTCCCTCCCTCCACCCTCTCTCACTGTCTCTCATGCTGACAGGAGAGCAGCGCGGCTAGGCACGGCGAGACCGAACCCACTCCCCGCTGTCGTCTCGTTCTGCCCCGCCGCTTCTTCTTCTCCTCCTCCGGCTTTCTTTCTCCCTCAAATCAAACGAGCGGAAATCTGGCTGCACCCGGGCCGCTCTCCTCCATTGTCAGTCGTCGGCAGCGGACAGAGGTGGGTTCTCGAACACCATCGCTAGATCTGTCGTTTCTTCCCTCCTCCTCCTCCTCCTTATCGCCTTCCTCGCTCAGTGCTTTTGTGCGTACGTATGTGCATGTATGCACACTGTGCCACTTTCACACCGCTTCTTCTGCATGTCTGCATACCGTATTGCACCAGGGGGTATTTTTGGGTAGCACGTCCTGCTCTCGCATCTATTCCCGACACGACGGGATTCAGAAACCAGTTGCATGAAACTCCGCCGTTCGATTGGCATTTCCCTGAGCTCTGCAGCGTACATGCATTGGATGCAACGCGATAACGATACAGAACTCCGTTTAGAGGTTCATGACGCCGGTATTCATCTGAGAGTGCCTTTCACGTAAAGGTGGATCGAAGTCTCTGCCCGCGTTGCGGTGCATGTGGACGGGTTTACTCAGCAAGTGGGCACAGGGCCAAGGTGGGGGGATCGCAGGTAGGCACAGGTCGCAGGGTTTTGGTGCAGCAACTTGAAGAAAATCAGGTGCCTACGTTACCAAAGGAAGTCTTCAGAAATACAGCAGGACGAACGCGAGGGCCGTATTGTTTTGTAGCCACACTGCATTCTTTTTATCCATTCACCTCGAGGGGTTTATGGGTAGCTTGTTTAGTTCTTCAGGAATATTCCACACGAACAGGAAGAAATGCTCAGAAAACAGCGGTGACATTTAAGTCGTTTGTTGTTCTGATTCAGGCTTTGATCTAGATGCCGAAATTGTTAGTGCAGAGTGTGATGGGATGCGACATGGCACGTCCTTTTAGATATTGTAATAAATAATAACGTTCGGTTTATTCAAGGTCAGCGGAAGGTGACTGAAATAATTATTCAGACTGGTTTGTTTAAAAAAAAAAAAAAGGCAGAAGAATAAGAACATGCAGGGGCTGTCCCATCACAGGATGGAGGGAACTCTGGGGGAACGAGGAAGTGGAGCCAGCTTCTGGACCGGTCCATTCTCCACAGAGTGGGTGATGTGATGTACGATAAGAGCTTATTTTCTAAATCAGCATCACCAGATTTGGTCCTCCAGGGTTCCTTCTATGGCTGTACAATCTATATACAAATATTTCTCACAGAATTCTGACCGATCACAAAACATTCAAATTTTTTGTTATTGTTGCATTTTAAAGGTGCGGTCTCCGTTGTTTGAAAGCCGATGTCGACATTTGAAATCACCAAAACAAACATGCCCCTAACCCAAACGGGTCCCACCCCTGTATTGATAGCTCCGCCCACACATACATACGTAACCCGGGCGACTAGCAGAAAGAAACGTGTCTTTATCATAGCTGAAGGGAAGAACAATACGATTGTAGATAAACAAACAAGCAAAAATGCCACACAAGCATAATGATGTAAAGGACAAAGGCATATATTAGTTCTGTGTAACAAAGCAAAACCAACGTTACTCACCTATCGAGAAGGAAAAAAGCGCCTCGGCGTCTTAAGTAAAGTCGGCCACATATTCACAGGTCGGAGTTTCCCGAGTCGATAACTCCTGAGCTAAACGCTGTTACTACACAAAACGCGGTTGTAGCTGCCTCTCTACATTACTACGATAGAAAAGAGGTGTTATTTGTGTAGTAACAGCGTTTAGCTCAGGAGTTATTGACTCGGGAAACTCCAACCTGTGAATATGTGGCCGACTTCCTGCTCCTTCAGTTCTCTCCAGCGCTGGAAAGCTGATCCTATATTAACACGTCCTACTTCTTGCCGTAAGTCTTTCTTCTCTTTCTTTCTTTGTTTTTATCCTCCATTTCGATGTTAAAACCGTTTTCTGCTAATGTCACACACATGCGCACTGAACACTCTCTCCACCCATATCGACAAGACACGCCCCTTTCTGCTCATTGGCTGCACGTTAGTTTCGTATCCGTTTTGTTTGTCGTCCCGACTCAGTTTTCTGAAGTGTTTCTCAAACGACGGAGACCCCACCTTTAAACGTGCAGCCTGTGTCATGGTGCTGGTCAGAAAATAGTTCTTCAGTATAGACTCGGTGCCAGTATTCAGGCCTGTTAACAAGTTGTTTGATAAACCATCACCAGAAAGACCTGAAGAATTTTTTTTTCCCAAATTTAGTTGAAATGATCTGTATAAATAATTTTACTATATTCTTTTAATTTAGGGAGTAAAGATTCACTCTGGTTATGAGGTGGTTTTATGCTGGCTTTCGATTTATTTATTTATTTATTTATTTATTTATTTATTTTTCTTCATTCGTTCTGATTGGCACGTTTTTTCATTGTGCTGCACCACCTTATGATGTGTCATTACACTCCGACACAAACGAGCATTACACACTGGAAAGCTGGTGCTCTAAACAACTTTTCTCAGCAGGTTTTGCTGACTTTGTGTTTGTTTGTTTTTGTTGTTGTTGTTTGTTTTTTTT
>NC_062519.1:1810258-1817758 GCF_022655615.1 Tachysurus fulvidraco | reverse complement strand
ACATTTTACACTGTGTGTGTGTGTGTGTGTGTGTGTGTGTGTGTGTGTGTGTGTGTGTGTGTGTGTGTGAGAGAGAGAGACAGACTGGAGCTGAGAGGCTTGCTGAGAGATCTTCATTATGGTGCTCACGTGGCCTAATGGACGGAAGTCGTGGCCTAATGGTTAGAGAGTCTGATTCGTAATCCAAAGGTTGTGGGTTCGAGTCTCAGGCTGGCCATGTCTGAGGTGCCCTTGAGCAAGGCACCGAACCCCCCAAATGCTCCCCGGGCACTGCAGCATAAATGGCTGCCCACTGCTCCGGGTGTGTGTTCACGGTGTGTGTGTGTTCACTGCTGTGTGTGTGTGTGTGTGTGTTCACTGCTGTGTGTGTGTGTGTGTGTGTGTTCACTGCTGTGTGTGTGTGTGTGCACTTTGGATGGGTTAAACACAGACAACAAATTCTGAGTGTGGGTCACCGTACTCAGCCGTATGTCACGTCACGTCACTTTTGATGCTGGACAGTTTTTACAGAACTTCGTGCCAAGTTAAAGCGTGTCGAGCTGTTTTAATGACTTTATTAGATGTATCATGGCGCCCGAACCCGTACGACTTTGAACGGTGACCGCAAACATTTTGTTTACTGCAGCCGCAGCCATCGTTACCGAGCGCGAACCGTCGTCTCTGACAGTGAATGAGAGAATGAGACGAAGCGAACGTACAGGCCGTAGTGTGACATCCGGGAACCAATAGCGTAAACATAGATGACGTCACTGGTTCTTATTTAAAAGAAAGAACGTAGCCTTCGTCTGTATGCAGGCCAATTTATATATTTACAATACTTACTAAAATCTAATTATTATTATTATTGTATTGCTTTTGTATTAGTTGTTTGAAGAGTAAAAAAAAAAAACAGTTCAGTCTTAACGCAAGTTTACAACCGGAAAGTCGGTCGGACTTACAGCAAAATAAAAATAAAAAAATGAGTCGGTCCTAAATTGACGGTCGGTCGGGTTACGGGAGACAAGAATATTTTTAAGGATGGCCTCATCGAAAATATTTATTTATTAAACAGAAGTTTAACACAATTTTTTTTGCTGTATTTGTTTTTAAAATACTGATTAAAATATTGAGAGATTATTTTAGTGGCACTACAGTATCGTGGGGAGATTTGGGTTCGTCACAGAACCGAAGGAATGTCCGATTCGATCACATGTTTAAAGCCCTGAAGAAAGTGACGGTGAGGAAAGATTAGTATAACGAGTCAGTAATAAATCCGTCGGTTCGTCACTGCAGCTACAGCCGTCCTCTCTGCAGATAAACATGCGACACAAACTGCAGGTGCAAACGGTGCAGAATCGACTTTGTCCTCCCAGCTCCTCTCTGCGCTTCCTACTTACCGTTTGACGTGAAGGCGGTTTCACGTTACGATGTCATACACTTCCTGTTAAATTAATACAGATGTCACAAAGAAGCTTTGAGGAGGTAAAGGGGATCGGGGTCATTTTTTGTCCCCTTCATCTCTGATGGTGACTGTGTAGGAGGATTGGAGGATTGTACAGCCAGCTGTGACTTCCTGGGTGGGTTTTTTTTTCTCTTCTTCTCACCTTTATAAGTAGAGTCGTGTTGTTTCAGTGTTTACGTGCGTTTCCCTGGCAGTAACTCGGTCTGTGGTCGAGTCGATGTACGTAACTTTAAATCGCACCTTAAAGCGGTGACATGTCTCAGGGTGATGTTTACTTCAGTCTCAGTGTGTTGTACTGAACACTTTTCTGTACCAGTGATGGTGTGGAGATATGATGAAGAGATCGTATAGGATTTTAAAGGCACACGACACACATTACTGTCTATAAACTCACTAATCACAGTCCGTACTGCATTATAACTGTTTGTGTTCACGGCCTTCTCACAGGGAGCGGATCCTCTGTAGGACGTCCTGCTGCTGACCAAGGTGATAACTGTGCACTCTGTTTACAAGCGCGTTAGTGAAACATGAACAGGTTCCTTTCAGAGACGCACACACACACATGCACACACACACATGCACACACACACATGCACACACACACATGCACACACACATGCACGCACGCACGCACAGACACACACACACGCAGACACACACATGCACACACACACATGCACACACACAGACGCACATGCACATGCGCACACACACACACGCAAACGCACACACACACACGCACAGACACACACACGCAGACGCACACACACACACATGCACACACAGACGCACATGCACACACACACACACACACACACGCACAGACACACACAGACACACATGCACACGGACGCACACGCACAGACACACACGCACAGGCACACAGACACACAGGCACACAGACACACATGCACACAGACACACACGCACAGACACACACACGCACAGGCACACAGACACGCACGCACACAGACACACACACAGACGCACACAGACACACACGCACACAGACACACATACACACACACACACTCACACACGCATAGACACACACACACACACGCATGCACAGACACGTGCACACACACACGCATGCACACTCATGCACAGACACACACACACACACTTCTTCAAAACTGGAGTCCTAAGGCCTTTGTCATGCTTGTAAAGAGATAGCTAGCCTTCCTTTTAGCCTTCCTGTACCCGACCCTGTTTTACTGCACCACAGAGCAGATGATGTGGTGTGAGGTTTGGAGCACAATGTGTACAGAAGACAAAACCCGCTTGGTTATGTGTTCGATTCGTACAATCAACATTCTGCTTCCTGTCATCGTACAGACACGACGTTGAGTCGCAGCTCACTCCTTTTATAGTTTTTTCAGTACTAATGCTGATTCAGTACTAATGCTGATACAGTACTAATGCTGATACAGTACTAATGCTGATACAGTACTAATGCTGATTCAGTACTAATGCTGATACAGTACTAATGCTGATACAGTACTAATGCTGATACAGTACTAATGCTGATACAGTACTAATGCTGATTCAGTACTAATGCTGATACAGTACTAATGCTGATACAGCCATTAATAGTAATGATAATAGTAGTAGTTATAATAGCAATAATAATAATAATAACGGTAATATTGATACAGCTATTAATGATAAGGTATTTATATTTATAAGGTATATCATTATTTATCGAAAGAAAGCTTTAACAGCATAGCTGTGTAGAAGAGGGGTGTGTGTGTGTGTGTGTGTGTGTGTGTGTGTGTGTGTGTGTGTGTGTGTGTGTGTGAGTGAGAGAGAGAGAGAGAGAGAGAGAGAGAGAGAGAGAGACTTTGTAAGTTGTCACTGAAACACACTCGCTCTGTTTCCGCAGTGCTGCAGTACCTCACTGTATCACTTTGCCACTGATTAGCTGCCACACACACACACACACACACACACACACACACACACACACACACTCTCACACACGCACACTTTCTTTTATTTCACAGATTTAGCTTCAGGACTGAACATTGCAGTTGCTGAGTCACTGTATGTGTATTTGTGGTGTGTGTGTGTGTGTGTGTGTGTGTGTGTACGTGTGAACAAGATAAGAATATAAATATCACACACACTTCTTTATCAGTCAACCTTAAAAAGGGCTCAACAGAAAAGGAAGCAGCGGTTTTGTCACTTTACAGTAGCTCACTGCTCTCGCTCGGTTACTTTTTAATAATCAGATTGTTCACTTGGAACAAAGTTGTGTGTGTGTGTGTGTGTGTGTGTGTGTGTGTGTGTGTGTGTGTGTGTGTGTGTGTGTGTGTGTGTGTGTGTTGAGCAGTGTTATTGTGTTGTTAAGATCTCAGTACAAACCCTTTGTTGTGATCGCTCGAGTTGTTGATTTTGTCTTTGCGTATTTTACAAAAAGCAGTTTTCTGTGTTATGGGTTGTGTTTTTGTTGCTGTTTAAAAAACCAAAGTGTCCACAAACTAATGAAACAATCCGAAGAGCCGCCAACTCTGTTATTATTATTATTATTATTATTATTATTATTATTATTATTATTATTATTATTATAAGCACGGTGGCTTAGCGGTTAGCACGTTCGCCTCACACCTCCAGGGTTGGGGTTCGATTCCCACCTCCACCTTGTGTGTGTGGAGTTTGCATGTTCTCCTCGTGCCTCGGGGGTTTCCTCCGGGTACTCCGGTTTCCTCCCCCGGTCCAAACACATGCATGGTAGGTTGATTGGCATCTCTGAAAAATTGTCCGTAGTGTGTGAGTGTGTGTGTGTGTGTGTGTGTGTGTGTGTGTGTGTGTGCCCTGTGATGGGTTGGCACTCCGTCCAGGGTGTATCCTGCCTCGATAGTACATTATATTAACCCCATTTCACCCCCTGGTGCCCCTGCTGCTCTCCAAACCACTAGCTTTACAAGTCTGCTAAATGACTGCACTTTTCTCTCAACACACCATTAAACACCATGGTTGGAGGTATGGGGCAGTTTAGGAGGAGGATCTTTACAACACACCATTAAACACCATGGTTGGAGGTATGGGGCAGTTTAGGAGGAGGATCTTTACAACACACCATGATTCCTGTGTGAACAGCTCACATTTACACCACACTCGGGTCCAGCTTGTCCTTTGTCTAGAATAATTACTGTTGTTCTCTCTCTCTCTCTCTCTCTCTCTCTCTCTTTTTGTGTGTTTGTGTGTGTGTCTCTCTCTCTCTCTCTTGCTGTGTCTCTCTCTTTCTCTGTGTGTGTCTTTGTGTGTCCCACTCTTCCTGTGTGTGTGTGTGTGTGTGTCCGTGTGTCTCTCTCTTCTCTCTGTGTGTGTGTGTCTCTCTCTCTCTCTGTGTCTCTCTCTTTCTCTGTGTGTGTCTCTGTTTGTCCCACTCTTCCTGTGTGTGTGTGTGTCTCTCTCTCTCTCTCTCTGCGTGTGTCTCTCTCTCTCTCCCTGTGTGTCTCTGTGTCTCCCTCTCTCCCTGTGTGTCTCTGTGTCTCCCTCTCTCCCTGTGTGTGTCTCTCTCTCTCGCTCGCTCTCTGTGTGTCTCTCTGTCTGTCTGTCTGTGTGTGTCTCTCTCTTTGTGCCTGAGTGTCTCTCTCTCCCTCTCTCACTCTCTCCCTCCCTCTCTCTCTCTCTCTCTCTCTCTCACACACACACACACACACACACACACACACACACACACACACGTTAACAGAGTAGACTGTAGCCCTTCAGTAAATCTCTGGTGTAGACCGTCAGATTTCCCCCCACATTCCTCTACAGTAGGTGTACAATGGCGCCATCTTGTGGTGTCTATTAGTCATTACAGTCATCTGTAGAACATTTAGTTTCTGTATTATTCTGACAAGCACTTAAAACACTCAGAACTTTGACTGTAAACATTTCTCTTGTTATTCCTGTCAGAAGTAAAGTCCAGTGTCTAGTACGGATGTATATTATTACCTCAGAGCAGTAAATATCATCCAATAAACAATACCTGTTGTTTTTAACCATTATCCCCTCTCTCTCTCTCTCTCTCTCTCTCTCTCTCTCTCTCTCTCTCTGACTCGTGAACTTGTCGAAGTGCTTCATACTGCTGTACTGATATAGGGATTGGTCTTTTTGTTCTTCAGAGCCCCACTGAGGTGAGAGACAGCGCTCCCGGTGGTTTGGAGAGAAAGAGACCCTTTGGCAGGCTGGCAACACCCCCCGCTCCCCCGCCTCCATGTATCCCGAATCTACCACAGACTCTCCTGCCCGCCTTTCTCTACGACAGACCGGCTCTCCAGGCATGATCTACAGGTTAGCGCACGCACACACACACACACACACACACACACACACACGTTCACCGACTGCCTTTCATTTATCGAATCCTTCATTCATTTGTGGGTTCTTAACATTTTGTCATGCATCAATATCGAATTGAACAGAATTAACAATCCACATTATACATAACCGCGTTATACGTTTACTCAGATATGTGTGTGTTGGATGCTTTAAAAAAAGGTCTTTAATACCTAAACACTAGACATTGTCCCCTCAGTCTTCACACATCTACAGGAGCAGAAGTAAAAGGTGCCGGAAGTCATCCGTCAAAAATATTCTGACGTTCGAAGGGGTGCGATTAAAAAAAACTGTTCATCCTGTAGTCTGCAAATCGTGGGTTTCCAGATCATAGGTGTCTCTGAGCTCATGTATGTGAAAGATGGAGGCTAATGCATAGCTAGCGCTCGAAATAACTTAGCGTAAAGGTTTTTAATCTGGATCAGAGCCCAGAGTTGAGCTTCTCATAGTAGCAGCTTTAATCATTTCTTCAGAACGTACCGATGATGGAGTTTGCAGGTTGTACAGCAGGTGGTGCTAGAGCTCCAAACCATCCTCATGGTTCAGAGGAGTACTTACGCTTACTTGTGCGCTACTTCAGGTGTGCGTCCTGCATCCCAGACCACATCTAATGGCCGGTTTACGATGCCGTTAGATGCCTCCTGTAATGCAAGCTAGCGAAACACTTGGGGGGGGGGGGGTGCATTATGAGAAACCGTGTCATTTAGACGCTTAGGATTAACCATCAGAGAAAGTTTTGTTTGCTAGGATTTTGCACCTCCGATCATAGCTGCATGCTTGTGATGCTCCATATTCCATCATCATTCAGCTTCATGCCGTCATACATGTGGATTTCACACATGACGCCTGCATCACTCGCTCTTCTGTCGTTTTTTTTTTTTTCTTCCCTTTCAAGCAGCTCTGTTAAAACCTTCCCTCTTTTTATCTCTCCATTTCTCCTGCTGGCCTCAGTGCACGCTACGGGAGCCCCAAGCGACAGCTGCAGTTCTACAGGTACATCTCTGTTTTGCAGTTTTGTTTGCTGCTGCATTTCTCTGCATCTCTCTCTCTCTCTCTCTCTCTCTGTTCCTCGCCACCTTACGAAAAGTGGGTTGTTGTTGTTGTTTTTATTTGTTATTGTTGTTGTTTATATTCCTCATCATGTGCTTGTGTGAATCTCAGGAATACTCGTGTTCAAAGCTAGTAGGTCAGAGTCTGGTCTTCGTTATCGTGAGCAGACCTGTGATTAGTTTAGCATTTAGTCATCTCACCTTTTCTGCTCTAAATAAACCATCGTGACTTTAATAAAAGTTTCCGTTCAGTTACGAGACTATGAAGTCTCACAGACAGTAAAAAAACGACCAGGTTCTGGATCCGTGGTGTCCTGTTCTGTCCGTGTTGTGTGTGTTTCATGTGTTTATTTCTTATAGCTAGGGAGAGGTAAAGGAAATAGTGTGCTGATGATGTGCTAAAACCCCTGAGTGTAGATATCCGGGCCGGACGGCGGGGGAAACCAGCACTTTATTGGATTTTGAAATCTCTGGCTCGCTCATTTCTTGCCTTTTAAGCTCAAAGTGTCCCGCTGACATCCTATAGCTTTAAGATGGACTGAAATCGATCACGCTGCTGATGTGTCTTACAGAGAGGGGGAGGGGGGGGGGAAGACAGGCAGAGGGACAGTGCGGGAGAGAGAGTGAGAGACAGTGGGGGGGTGAGAAAGAGAGAGGGAGAGATAGACAGTGAGGGGG
>NC_062519.1:1762758-1800258 GCF_022655615.1 Tachysurus fulvidraco | reverse complement strand
AAGCGTTTAAGAAAATAAATCGTACTGTCTCTGGTGTGCTGGGGGGTGTTTATGGTGTTTAACATTTATGGTAGGAGACTTTGTAGATTATACTGAGAGTGGGAGAAGGAATGATGGAGAGAGAACGAGAGAGGGGGAAGGAATGATGGAGAGAGAAGGAGAAGGAATGATGGAGAGAGAACGAGAAAGGGAGAAGGAATGATGGAGAGAGAACGAGAGAGGGAGAAGGAATGATGGAGAGAGAAGGAGAAGGAATGATGGAGAGAGAACGAGAGAGGGAGAAGGAATGATGGAGAGAGAAGGAGAAGGAATGATGGAAAGAGAGCGGGAGAAGGATTGAGAGAGAAGGAGAGAGGGAGAAGGAATGATGGGGAGAGAGGGAGAAGGGATGATGAAGAGAGAGGGAGAGAGAAGGAGAGGGCGACTGAGAGAGAGAGAAGGAATATTGGAGAGAGGGAGAAGGAATGATTGAGAGAGAATGAGAGGGAGAGAAGGAGAAGGAATGAGGGAGAGAGAAGGAGAAGGAATGATGGGGAGAGAATGAGAGGAAGAAGGAATGAGAAAGCGAGCAGGAGAAGGAATGATGGAGCGAGCAGGAGAAGGAATGGTGAAGAGAGAATGAGAGGGAGGGGGGAGAAGGAATGAGAGAGAGAAGGAGAGAGAATGAGAGAGGGAGAAGGAATGAGAGAGAGAAGGAGAGAGAATGAGAGGGAGAGGGAGAAGGAATGAGAGAAGGAGAAGGAATGATTGAGAGAGAGGGAGAGACAAGGAGAGGGAGACAGAGAGAGGGAGAAGGAATATTGGGGAGAGAGAGGGAGAAGGAATGAGGGAGAGAGAAGGAGAAGGAATGTGGAGAGAGAAGGAGAAGGAATGATGGAGAGAAAGGGAGAAGGATTGAGAGAGAAGGAATGATGGGGGAGAGAGAGGGAGAAGAAATGATGGAGGGAGAGAGAATGAGACAGGGAGAGGCAGAGAGAGGGAATGAGAGAGAGAGATATGGAGAATAAATGATAGAGAGAGAGGTAGAGAGCTGGAATAAGAGAGGGCTGGAGACTGCTGGTGAAACCTGTTCCTAGTTATTATAATGTAAGTGATGTATAAACCCTCACGTGTCTCTGTGACGCTTCACAAGGTTAAATATAACTCATAACTCAGACAAAATGTTCACAAATAAACGAAACGCTGAAACTGTTGGAAAGTTGCTGCGGTGTAAGTGGAATAAAACACTCCAACTTGTGCGTAATACAGTAATGATCTGTTTATTAAACACAGTCAAAATAACAAACACTCCGATACTACGGTGAAGAGTGGGTAAGAAAGACGACACCGCTGCTTATCGCTACACACACACACACACACACACACACACACACACACACCCCAGCAACTCCAGCTACACTCTGATCTTTACACTTACATCCACTGTTCATGTTGGGGATAAAAACACAGAGCTTTGTGTGAATCACAGTTATTTTGGAGAGCTGTGGTCCTTCATCTGATTAGTGCTCAGCGAGCGAGTCCCCAGGCACGACCTCCAGGGGGTTACACAAGTCGTCACGTGTATAGTGAGATCTGAGCACAGCACTGAGCCTTTACATGACCATCAGGGTGGTCTCACACGAGTGGTCTCACACTTACTCTGCACTTATATAAGAGAGATTTTTAATCACAGTGTTTGCTGCAGGCCGACGGTTTAGTTTTGATCGATCGGCATTTAGATCGCCGTCCTGTGACATTTAAGCCTCGTGAATGAAAGAAGAACGAAACGTTCCTGGTGTAATTTCTGTTCTTTTACTCGTTTTTCTTTTCATCCCTGTCAGTCTCAGTGTTTCTGTCCATCTTTGTGTGAGACGTCTGAGCTGAGACTCACAGCCGAGACAAATCCACACCGGCTTCTTGTTCCTGCAGAATATAATATAATGAGCTCGTCGATCTATCGTACACTGTAGAAGACCTCATCTGATGATAAGGTTCAGTTTTGAGTAACAATTAAAGTAACGGCACCCTTTAGTGTTGGCACCTCCATAAATATTACGTAAAAGGTTTTTCTGCTAAACGGTATATTATCGAACGTAAGGGTGACGTGTCTGTTAAAGGTGCGGTCTCCGTTGTTTGAAAGCCAATGTTGACATTTGAAATCACCAAAACAAATACGCCCCTAACCCAAACGGGCCCCACCCCTGTATCGATAGCTCCGCCCACACATACATACGTAATCCAGGCGACTAACAGAAAGAAACGTGTCTTTATCATAGCTGAAGGGAAGAACAATACGATTGTAGATAAACAAACAAGCAAAAATGCCACACAAGCATAATGATGTAAAGGACAAAGGCATATATTAGTTCTGTGTAACAAAGCAAAACCAACGTTACTCACCTATCGAGAAGGAAAAAAGCGCCTCGGCGTCTTAAGTAAAGTCGGCCACATATTCACGGGTCGGAGTTTCCCGAGTCGATAACTCCTGAGCTAAACGCTGTTACTACACAAAACGCGGTTGTAGCTGCCTCTCTACATTACTACGATAGAAAAGAGGTGTTATTTGTGTAGTAACAGCGTTTAGCTCAGGAGTTATTGACTCGGGAAACTCCAACCTGTGAATATGTGGCCAACTTCCTGCTCCTTCAGTTCTCTCCAGCGCTGGAAAGCTGATCCTATATTAACACGTCCTACTTCTTGTCCTTATCGTAAGTCTTTCTTCTCTTTCTTTCTTTGTTTTTATCCTCCATGTCGATGTTAAAACCGCTTTCTGCTGATGTCACACACGCGCACTGAACACTCTCACCGCCGCATATGGACAAGACACGCCCCTTTCTGCTCATTGGCTACACGTTTGTATCGTTTTTGTTTAGTTTGGCGGCCCGATGCAGTTTTCTGAAGCATTACTCAAACAACAGAGACCCCACCTTTAAGATGTGAACAGTTTTACGTCTGTAATTGCAGTCCAGCTTCCAGCAGGAATTTAAAAGCTTTGAATAGGTCTCTGAATTTTGTGTGACAAATTTCCCAGAGTTGTCTTTAATCCAGAGTTATGGATGTGCTGCTCCTGCGTGTTAGAAGTGTAATTAAGCAGAACACCATGATATTGTGTCGAATATTAAATCGTGTCATTTCTGGCGTTTTAATTGCAAGCAGGAGTTTGGGCTCATGCTGTGTAAACAAACTCAGTCATGTGCTTCAGCAACATTGCGCTTCCTGAAAGAGCTTCCAGCAGCTCGCTGGAGAGGAACGTTTGCAGGAACTCGAACGACGAGTCTATCTTGTTGTGAAAAGAAATCTGAAAAGAAACATGTAAAGAAATCTGAAAAGAAACATGTAAAGAAATCTGAAAAGAAACATGTAAAGAAATCTGTTAAAGACGCGTTTGTTTCTGGAATATGAAGAAGAGGAGTCTCCACCGTGTTCAGGTCCCATGCCGATGGACTTGACGTGATGGAATTAGGGTTGCAAAAGGAGCGGAAAGTTTCCGGTAAACTTCTGGAAACTTTCCATGGGAACTTAGTCTGGGGAATTTTGGAAATATTCCAAATTGTAACTTTACGGGAATTTATGTTAATTTACGGGAATCATTTGGAAATATAGGGAAATTTCTATAAACTATATCATATACAATCATAAACATTTTATCTGGTCATAAGCAGACATGCATGTAAGGTGATACACATTTTAGTAGAACTTTGATTCTTTCATCGAGTGACACAAAAGCATAATAAACATTATGACGCTTGTAATAAACATAATAAACTTAATAATTGTAATAAACATTGTTTTATAGAGGATTTTTTTATTTCGGGGGGAGTGAGTGTGTGGGGGAAGGGGGGGTCATCAAATGATCCGTGCATGTGTAACACTCCTAATGTACTGCTTATTAAGAGTTAGTAAGGTAGTTATTAAGTTTAGGTAATGCGTACAGTTAAGAATGTAGAATAAGGTCATGCAGAATAAGGCATTAATATGTGCTTAATAAGCACTAAAGCCAGAATTCTATTAATATTCATGCTAATAAGCAACTAGTTAAATGACCCTAAGATACAGTGCTACTGGGGCAAGTCGTGGCCTAACGGTTAGAGAGTCTGACTCGTAATCCTAAGGTTGTGGGTTCGAGTCTCGGGCCGGCCACGACTGAGGTGCCCTTGAGCAAGGCACTGAACACCCCAACTGCTCCCAGGGCACCACAGCATAAAAATGGGTACTCCGGGTGTGTGTTCATGGTGTGTGTGTGTTCAATGCTGTGTGTGTGCACTTTGGATGGGTTAAATGCAGAGAACGAATTCTGAGTGTGTATGTCACGTCACTTTCACTGTGCACAAGTACCTGCAGGGGTTTTGGCCTCAATGGCCCTCCAGTAAGCTCTGTGCAAATTGAACTTAAATCGCATTAAATCTTGTTGTTTTAAACAAAATTATGCTGCAAGATTTTTTTTTGTTTTGTTTTTTTTTTATTCCCAGTTTATTCCCATATATTCCCGTTAACTCCTATGGAAATTTCCAGCCTTGAAAATTCCCGGAATTTTGCAACCCTAGATGGAATCAGATCAGGAAGCTGCTTCAACAAGGTGTTTAGTTGTAATTGTGGATCACCCAGAGGACGCGTGTCTCAACCGGCTCAGGGTCTGAACGCTCACGTAGACCTGGGTGACGTAGCACTGCTTCAAGCTCAGGGTGAAAACACTCATGGTATCAGTGAGTAGTAGTGTGAGGATCTGATCCCATCACTGGTGTGTGTGTGTGTGTGTGTGTGTGTGTGTGTGTGTGTGTGTGTGTGTGTGTGTGTGTGTGTGTGTGTGTGTGTGTGTGTGTGTGTGTGAGACAGGAGGATGGATCTGCTTACGAATCAGCACTGAGTTCTTTTACAGTTTGGAGGAAAAGGAACTGGAACGTGTTCCGTATCGGATAACGCCGGTCATGTTTGTACACACATGTCGGAGTAAACGCTGAGATTTAATATTCACTGCATTTACACGAGTGTGTGGAACAGCTGCGAGCCGAGCAGCTGTCGCTCGCCGTGATTAACACCATTTGCATAATGGCTTTCTGTCGTGTGTGTGTGTGTGTGTGTGTTTGCATGCAATTATATCAAATGCAATCTCACATTCAGGTAAGAAAGCGTGTCTCTGGTCACGATCATGTATAAAATCTTCAGCTCTCTGTATATGATTAAATCATCTGTAGGTCTTTATTGCTCTTGCTCTGCCCCTCTGCCGCTACACCTATTCGCCCGAGCCACGGATGTGTCGCCGCTTCTCCTTCCTGTTTTAAGAGATCGGTGTCTGTGGGATCACAAACAGAAGGCTAAAATCGACAGGAAGTCTGCTGTGTGGTTCTCGTCCTCTCATCTGTTACTTTTAACACTAATCCGTAACGTGTCCCAGCGCGACACAAGCACACACACACTTTTATCCTGGAAGCTTTATTAAAGTCGTTTTTAATAAAACAATCGCATCGTAAACCATGATAATGTTTCTGTAGTTATCAGAGTGAAGAGTAATTGTGTTGTCATGGTTCCTGGTTGTCTGCAGTTACCAGGATATCACGTTTCTGACCTCTGTGTGTCTGTGTGTGTGTGTGTGTGTGTGTGTGTGTGTGTGTGTGTGTGTGTGTGTGTGTGTCGAACAAGCAGCTGCCTAAAGTTATCTTACTGATTTGAATAAAATATCATGTAACTTTTTTATTTTTCGATCATTTACTGTTCAGCAAACATTTTGAGAATTTGAAGAAAGATACAAACCAACACACAACAGATCCTTTAAAGAGAGTGTGTGTTTGTGTGTGTGTGTGTGTGTGTGTGTGTGTGTGTGTGTGTGTGTGTGTGTGTGTGTGTGTGTGTGTGTACACTTAGGACTAGCGAGATGAATTGTGCTTCTTTGAGGTTTATTTATGTTGAATATTCATGATGAACTTGACCTCTTCTGACACAAGGTGGCAGCAGCACAGGAAGTAGTTTACGTAGCACAAAGTGGGAAACTTACTGCCCCAGATCATTTGTTTATTAGATTAAAAAGTGAAGCGTTTATTAGATTAAGGAAGCATGACAGCTGATGGCGTCGTTTTATTCCGGTGTCAAAAGACAACATTAACACATCTCACTGCGGCTCAGCTTCAACACTGTCCACGATTCACAGCAGATTGGTAACATAGCCACCTGAAGATACATCAGTAAAGTGCTGTGTGTGTGTGTGTGTGTGTGTGTGTGTGTGTGTGTGTGTGTGTGTGTGTGTGTGTGTGTGTGTGTGTGTGTGTGTGTGTTTGAGTGTGTGTGTGTGTGTGTGTGTGCGTGTGCGTGACACTTTGTGGAGGAAGAAATATAATCCTGTGACAGTGTAATGAAGTCCTGCTTGGAGAATGTTGTGGTGTTTTATATGATTATTGTTAATAAACACTACAGTCAGCATCAGGCAGCTGTTTGGGGGGAATCTCCTTTATATAAAGTACTGTCTGTCTCTCTCTCTCTCTCTCTCTCTCTCTCTCTCTCTCTCTCTCTCTCTAATCCCCATGTGTGTGCCTGTGCATCTCTCTCTCTCCCTCTGTCTCTCTCCCTCTGTCTCTCTCTCTCTCTCTCTCTCTCTCTAATCCCCATGCGTGTGCCTGTGCATCTCTCTTTCTCCCTCTGTCTCTCTCCCTCTGTGTCTGTCTGTCTCTCTCTCTGTCTGTCTCTGTCTCTCTGTCTCTCTCTCTCAAATCCCCATGTGTGCCTGTGCATCTCTCTCTCTGTGTCTCTCCCTCTGTCTCTCTCTGTCTGTCTCTCTCTCTCTCCTTCACCTCTCACTACTGCAGTGCTTGCTTGTCCCCGCTCTCTCTCCCTCTCTCTCCCTCCCTCCCCCCCACCTCTCTCTCTCTCTCCCACCCTCCCCCCCACCCCTCTCTCCCTCCCTCTCTCTCTCTTGACACATCCTCTCTGTCTTGCTGGAACTTAAAGCACATCTCAGGAGCAGATCCTGAGCTGACAGATAAATTACAAGCTGTGGACTCGTCAGAAAAGACGTTCTGTCTATTTGCTTTTTTTTTGTTTTGTTTTTGTTGTTGTTTTTTTTTGTCTTGTTTTGTTTCTTTGTTTTGTGTTTTTTTATCAGAGATCGTGATCGCAAGAACAAGAGCGAAGAAGAATATAGCTAAGCTGCTGAACGAGGAATGAGTGGAAAGAGTGCAGTTCGTTTATGGACAGTCAAACTAGAGTTGTAGGTGTGTGTGTGTGTGTGTGTGTGTGTGTGTGTGTGTGTGTGTGAGAGAGAGAGAGAGAGAGAGAGAGAGATCTCAGAGCTTCACACCTCACGGCACAATGAGACGAGTGAAGACAGAGACTGTTCACGTGTAACGAGAGAATCCATGTGAGATTAGAGCTCTGGCCGTCTGGTTTCTTCTCACTCCCAGCCGAGGTACAGGAGAAACGGCCGCTTGTGCTTTTGCCTCAGTTTTGGTTTTGCGTTAAAGTGTGTGTGTGAGAGAGTGACAGAGGGGGAAAGAGGGGCATTTTGGATTGTTGTGATCACACTGCGTGACCCGGGTCAGGATGCAGGTGTCGTTCGTGTGCACCGACCACCGCTCCATGAGCCGCAGCACAGACGAGCGCATGAACCGGCAGAACGCCAGCAGCCCGAACGCCGGCACGCGCAGCAAGTTCAGAGCCGTTGCCATGGTGGCACGCAGCCTCGGACAACTGTCCGTCCAGAGCGTGCCGTCCTCCAGCGACCAGAGCATAAGAACCGGCATGAAGTATAGGTGCGTTTACTCTCACGTGACCTTTTTTTTTTAAATTGCTGTTATTGTTATTAATCTGGTGGGCAATCGGTCATGAGGCTGAATACCAGTGCGCACAAACCTGCTGAGCAAACGAGTAAATATTCCAATCAAGCGGGTTTTAATTAACTTTTAGCTGTTATAAGAAACAAATGGAAAGACCAGATGAAACAAAACGTCTGTTTCAAAGACAGAAAATTGAATTAATTCGATTCGATTCGATTCGATCTCTTCAGCAAAGCATTAAAGTCATACAATACTTTAATACTGCCGGTCTCTTTACCGTGAGGATTTCTGCCCGGTGATGTAATTAGCAGCTAAACGCGTTATTTAATCACCGAAACGCGAACGTCCCACGGCATCAACCATCACGCCTTTTCTCCTCGACAGCATGTGTATGAGAAGCTCTCCGGTGGAACGGAGCCTGAGGACAAATCACAAAAAACACTGTGCGAGTTTTTATATTATACGGCTTTTTTAATCGGGACGCTTTTGTGTGAAACGTATTAATAACTCATAACAAATGGGCGTTAACGTTAATGATGCACTCGCTTTGTTCTTTGTTTTTATTGTAGATCATTTATAAATATATTTATTTAACATTAAAAACCAAGGGATTTTATTTTGTTCATTGATTCATTTTTTTTCTTTAAACGTAAACATTTATTTTGTAAACATTCTCCCTGCAAGCCATAGTTTTACTTTACATAGTTTCACACACACACACGTTCTCGTGTATGTCGAATGTGAAGCTGGAAAGGATTTTAATAAAGTGTTATCTGATGGAAGACGTTTGTATAAACAGCTGCACAACGAGACACAGTAACATGAACCTTGTCCAGGAGTCTGTGGGATTTTACGTGTTAAGTTTAAATCACTTATTTCACCTGCACCAACTTAATGAGCACTTTGTGAGACTTGTGTGTTTGGTCTCAGGGAGGTGAGAGTATTAAAATGAATACGACGAGGTCACGAGTGTACGTGCCCTATAGGAGGAGGAGGAGGAGGTACGTGTCTGTGGTTGCTGACACACTGCAGTGACTGAGATTCAGCACACATCACACTTAACACCTTCTCTAATTCACACTTTAGTCAGTAGTCTGAGCTCTCCGAGATTTGCCTTTTATGCAGTTTTGTGGGTTTGGACGCGGGCCGTGTGACGGGCAGGTTGTTTTATTTATAGCGCCACATTTTCTTGAACGTGAACCTTCGTGGCTCTATATTTGGAGTTCTGCATCGGAACAACTCCATTAGGACACTTCATCATGTCTCCTTACATGTAGGATCACTGGAGGGCGTTTCATCACCGATCAGCCGCCGAGGCTCTCTGGGCTGTTCAAGCAGTTTGTTTATGCCAAACAACTTCAGTTAAGACTGAACAATAAGGAGAAAGATCAACAACAACAATAAACATTTAATACATAAATTTAACATTTAATTAAACACTGAATCTGTATATTGTTAAAGTGTGTAAATATCATGCAGAAAAGTTTCCCCCAAGCCATAATAATCCTGAGAAACACTGTCAGAGTAAATCTCTGTGACATTCTCTCTCTCTCTCACACACACACACACACACACACACACACACACACACTTCAGAGCTGCTAAGAGCACCCAGAATACTACACACACACACACACACACACACACACACACTGCTTCAAAATAAACCGAGCTTCCTCTCTTGTTCTTTCTTTATTTTCCCCCTAAACAAACCAATTAGTTGCTATGTTGTTTGCTTATTTATTTATTTATTATTTCTTGTGTGAGTTGGAAACTGTTCTTTATGTGCTGGCTCGCACAAGAAAGCGACAGAAGCTAGGCAGATAAGTGCATGCCTTTGGAAAGTTGGGTTGCTTAGCAACAAGACGGACCTGTCCTGTTGCTTTCGTATTAAGACCCACGTCGAGTTCCCTACAAGTTTAGCAGAGCTAGCGGAACTAAGCGCTTACGTAAGCGCGCGTTAAAGCCGCAGCACGAGCTGAGAGCCGCCGAATCACAACCACGGCTTTTTACAGGCGTGGAAGACGGACAAAGTGTTTATCATATCATCGATAAATCGGCCATGACGGCTGGAGAAATATCTCCCTGTGAATTCCGTGTGGGGTTTTTATCAGGTTAATTGGATCAGGTCACTTGTAAGTAGTTACAGGGTGTTCTTGTTAGTTTTATGGGTTGTTTTCGAGCTCCAGACCGTGTTGCACTGATTAGTGTGAAATCTAATCTTTTATTTTTGTCATGAACAGCAACGTCATGCACCGGTTAGTGATCTGTTATAAAATACGTCCTCGCTCTGTAGCAGGAGTCCATTTCAAATTCTTGGCAAAGTGTCTGTGGAAAAATATTGTTTTCCCAAATGATCAACCGAGCAATAACGAAAGGCAACAAATAAATATGACGTACTTAGGGCTGGGCGATACGGCTGAAAACCGCATCACGATATCAGTGTTTCATATCGTGATATCGATAATTATTGATATTTTTTATGACCCATTTAAAATAAGGACCAAGAGGAAAATATATTACATGTAAACCTTTTTATTTTAAACTAAACCTTCCTCTGATCAGAATCCCCTCAGTTATTAAGACAAACCTCAAATAATTATAATGTAAACATGAGTCTAAAGTCACAATGAACACTTAACTATTATCTCTTAACATTTAAGGTGCAAAATCAAAGAAAGTGTAAGAAATGTTTAATAAAGTGTAATAAAATTGTGCAAAGTGTTAAATATAAACAGAGAGAAAGCTGAGAGGTTAGTGCTAGGATACGACGATATGGCGCAACCAAACATGATACTGTTATATGATTGGCTGTTAGCGTGTCACTCCCTACGTTGCTAGGTTACCAGAGAGCGAGTACATTTGTTAATGCAACCAAACTTGCTTCACGACCTCCGTTTTCTTCCGACGAAGAATAAAAAATATCGAACGTTTTATCAAACACTTTTTTTTATCGATATCGATCACATGTCTATCGCGATACATATCGTTATCGTTTTATCGCCCGGCCCTAGTCGTACTTCTACTATCCGTTTCCTTGTGTTACTTTCGTTTTTTCCTTCTTTTCTTCACTGTCTACTTTCAAAGATCTAAAACCTCCTCAGTTGTAGAATGTTTAAAGTTTACAGCACAAAGTTTCAGAACATAATTAGCTTCTTGATCGACTCATTCGGACCAAATGTTTGGCACACAAGCTTTTAATTATGCTATATAACCAAAAGTATGTGCACCCCAACCACTTTATATGTACGTGCTTTAATTATTCTGCCTTTAATGCTGTAATAAACTCCACTCTTCTCACAAGGCTTTAGACTAGATGTTGGATTTGTGATCATTCAGCTACAAGAGCATCAGTGAGCTCAGGCTCTGATGGTGTTCAGTGGGTTTGAGTCAGACTCAAGGCTCTGTGCAGGACCGCTCGAGTTCTTCCACTCGCTTGTGCTAACAGTTTGGAGAAGAAACGCGTTGTGAAGGTCGACACAAAGCGTGTAACGTCGGTGTTCGACCGCAGCGCCAAGGCAATGTTAATGCAGGAATTTTGTGAGCCTCGGGATTTAAAGGCTAGCTCTTATGAGAGGAAACGAGGTGACGAGGAAACGAGAGTTCTGCTGGCTCGTGTATGAGATGTTTGTGACAGAGATGGAGAGCGAAGGCTCAGGGCGAGTGATGCACTGTAGTGTCTTACACCAAGAAGAATATACCAGTTCCAGCTAATCCTGTATCTAATGACTGACTACCTAATTTATCGAATAAAGTCTGAGGTGTCGTCAGTTACCCAGCGTTTCCTGTAAAGTCCTTACATGCAGGTTATGCAGGCCACCTTGTCATTATGTCATATAGCCTCGGAGAAGCCAGTGTCGCTGATGCAAGCTGATTATGTAGCGCAAGCATTCATAATGTAGCCGGTGAGCAAAACCCCATTCCAGCAGATCCGACCTGCCGTTTCCTGCCTTCGAAGCTAATCTGTGCAACATTTTTGTCAATCCTGAGTGTAATAAACTGGTCGAATTTCACACCGGACCTGCGGACTGCTGGTCTGATTGGCTGAGCGAGCGTGTGGATGAGGAAGAAGAAGTAGAAAAAGATGTGCTTGTATTTTATGCTCGTCTTTTCTCGAATGGAAACGGAAGCGGTTATTTTATGGGGCTGGTTAAATTATTGCCTGAGGGTAGTCGCTAATATTGGATACCAACTGCTTGTTGATCACTTGTTTACTCACTGAGTTTTCTAGAATGTTACATGAACGGCGTCTACAACGGCTCCGTCCTCCGCCTAAGCGATAAACTCAGTCTCACTTAGAACGTTTGTGAGCAGAATGGATTTAATATTAGGTTAGATTTATTGTTTGAGCTGCCTAAAGCCATGCTACTGCTATGTGAGGCGCTGTATAGCTCAGAGCTCAGGTTCTGTTTGTCTCCGTAACGCCCTCGTCAAAGCGCCTGCACCGTTTCTCCCACTTACGGAAAGCCGGTGACGCGTTGAAGGACATTTTTGTTACTTCGAAGGATCATGACCGTTTGGAGGGGCAAGAGATCAAGTCACAATAATCAAGCCAAAACAGGGGCGGTTCTAGAGCCCTGGCCCCTGCTGAAATCTGATTGGCCCCCGTTCCATCAATTGTCGACGAGAAGAGCAACCGGAGAATTTTTCACAACCATCACAAATGCAATTCCACCCCCAAACAATTGGCGGCACTCGAGCGTTTGAAAAAAGGAATGACTGACGAAATGTATTTGCACCGTACTGAATAAATTATTTTGTGTGCTTGAATGTACCCTGTACTCGGCCCCTGAATGTAACATATGGCCCCTTAATGGCCCCTGTTACAGAAAAATCCTAGACCCGCCACTGAGCCAAAAGTCTTTTCTGCATAAATTCAGATGTTGCGGCGTGGTCCGGAGAAGCGGGTGAAGCACCTCAAGCTCCAGAGTTCCTTATCATCCCAAAGCACGGATTTACTGCCTGTTCCTTCAGTATCGATTTTTCTGGAAGATTTAACTACTGAGCCGAAATTGGCCTTCGGAATTTAAGAATCGAAGTGGTTTGATAAATCTGACGCTCGATATTTCAGCGCCAGCTGTGGAGAGGTGGTCTATAAACTCTGCCGTGTCCTTACTGCTGAGTTAACAGACTGGTGCTCGTTGTTACACACTTTACTGGAGCTACAGACGTTAAGCGTTAACTCACACCGGCTAATTCATTTAACGACAGAAGCTGTGATATCAAAATAACATCCTGACAGATTTTATACAGATGGTGAAGTTTCCTCAAGCTAACGTTAAAACCATTCTGACTGGCGCATGTGAGCAAAACAAATCTAACAACACATTCATTCATTTCCTACCGCTTATCTGAACTTCTCGGGTCACGGGGAGCCTGTGCTTATCTCAGGCGTCATCGGGGCAGGATACACCCTGGACGGAGTGCCAACCCATCACAGGGCACACACACACTCTCATTCACTCACACATTCACACACTATGGACAATTTTCCAGAGATGCCAATCAACCTACCATGCATGTCTTTGGACCGGGGGAGGAAACCGGAGTACCCGGAGGAAACCCCCGAGGCACGGGGAGAACATGCAAACTCCACACACACAAGATGGAGGTGGGAATCGAACCCCCAACCCTGGAGGTGTGAGGCAAACATGCTACACGCAGGTGTGAAATGTACATGAAAGGCTCTGATTTAGTAAAAATAAATCGAACACTGTTTTTAGGTGAGAAACAGTAATATGGCGGCGGCTTCTGCTAAAGACAATCGTGTTTCCGGGTGAAGAACGGAAATAAAACAAAATGCCGCACGTCGGAACCGGAAACGAGAAGGAAGTCCTGTTTTCTTGCTCTACGGCGATTCAAGTGCGTGTCCGTGTGCGCTGTGGTGAACGCAGCGAGGCGATAGTACACTGTAAGTGTTAATGAGTAGGCGTGTTGAGATTTTACAGTACTCGTGTGTGCGCACTATTCCTGTTCCAGCTTTAATACTCCTACATGAAATGTGGCTACATGGATGTTAAAGAGCAAATACACAAAATACACACAGCACCTTATCGTGAAGCTTAGCGAAACGTATCCATCCCACACACACACACACACCTCCGTGTCAGCAGCTCTGTGTGTGTGTGTGTGTGTGTGTGTGTGTGTGTGTGTGTGTGTGTGTGTGTGTGTGTGTGTGTGTGTGTGTTGCATGCGTATCTATGTGTATTTATATTGGATAGAATGCCAGAGTCTCTAGAAATAGATCATTACTCATCTCTACACTAATTTAGCACTGCTGCAGTAGACGAGCTAATTTACACGCTGCTGCCGCTGTAGCTCTTCTCTATCCGTATTAAACGGAATCTGACTAACCTGTGTGACTCGTATTAATCGTCACTGCTGAATCATTAACGAAGGATCCGTTTCAGCCCCGCGTCTCGTGAGGCATCGTGTAGAAGGTTTTAGGGCCAGTGTTCGGCTTTAGGGTTTACGCAGTTAAGCTTTAGTAACTGAAGCAGAAAGTTTTCCTTCCTGTGGTTTTTACTCTGCAGCAGACTGAGATCAGGTTCTGGCTGCTTGTGTCTCGCGGCATGGAAAACTCGATACCTTACACACTCCTTTTCCATGCTATACAGAGCAAGCCGAAATCTCACTAACAAAACAAAAAATAAATAAATAACACTTGGTTATACCAGGGGTCGACATGTTAAAGTATAGGCGGTTACACCAGGGGTCGCCATGTAAAGAATAGGCGGTTATACCAGGGGTCGCCATGTAAAGAATAGGTGGTTATACCAGGGGTCACCATGTTAAAGCATAGGTGGTTATTCCTGGGGTCAGTGCAAAATGAATGGGTGGTTGTCCCAGGGGCAAAATGAATGGGTGGTTGTCAATTTTCTAAGTGTCTCATGCCGTTGCCAGTGGGGGAGTGCTTAAGTGTGGGTGCCCAGGGCCTGCTGGAGCGCAGGGTTCCGCTCCTCGAGATTCCTCGCCTCGAACACACCATTAGTTTTCCTCAACCGCTAAACGATCGTCTCTAATTAGCCGCTAGCTGCTAATTGGACCACATTTCCTCCCATATTAAATCATCACACTTCCCCCAGATGACAAGACGGTGAGACAGAGGACTGATTCAGTCGTTAATAAAAACAACCCTGTTGTACACCACAGCACTGTTGATGTGGTCTGAATGCATTTGGTTCATTTTCCAGCTTCTGACAGCTTCAAATAAGCGAATATTCATGACGTTTGATTGAAGTTGTCATGTGAGATGTTATTGTTTTTTATACTTACAGCTGATTACATTAAGTGCAATATTCCAGACAGATGGATCCTTGTTTCTTTTCGCTTGAATATGCATATAAAGTCCCTCGTATGTTTGTAGAAACGATATAAAAATATATGGGAAATATTTCTGACAGGCTCATGGTCAGAGGTCTGAGATATCCCCCCCCCTTCTTCTCTCCATTGAGCTCATTCCTGTTTAAAAGGTATTTTAAGGGTTACCAGAGATGTAAAGTCGACCTTTAAACTGGACCTCAGCCCTGACTCCATTAGTAACCTCTTGTTTTCCTGTTATCTGAAACCCCAGCAGTTTGCCCGAGCGCAAAGCTCATCATTATACACGTTAAAAGACACAGCTGACCTTTTCACTTGCCACGTTGCTGTTTTCCGTGTGTGTGTGTGTGTGTGTGTGTGTGTGTGTGTGTGTGTGTGTGTGTGTGTGTGTGTGTGTGAACCCAATCTCTTTCTGTCCATCATGCAGTATTTAGCCCCAGCATTAAATATTCAGCGTGACACAGCGCTAACAAAAGAGACCCAGCCACAGGAGCACGGTGAGGAGGTGAACACGATGCCAGTCAGACTAACAGCGACTCTGATGTACCGACAAGTTCTTGTAGAAGCTCTTTGGTGTAAAAGGATCGATCGCTCATTTTTACATTGCACGTAGCTGAATATCTCTAGACACTTTGACGCGATCCGATTCGTCAGATCTCCGGTAGATGCGCCAGAAAAAGACGGCGAAAGGACCGAAGCGACCTTCGTTCACGTTAGAGAAGATCAGATCTTTGGTGTAAACGAAGGGGAGGAAAAAATGAAAACGTGCCTTTTTACAGATTTACAGCTTCAAATGAAAACAAATAAAATTCCCTCGGCTCGGTTCACAAAAGAACACGTGGCGCGACACACATGCATTCGCTAACCTTAGAACTACGACCTGTGAACCGAACCTCAGTGACCGCTAACACCTCAGTGGTCGAAGGATGACACGTGCGTCCTAACAGACGTGCGACGTTAGCGAACCTTCTTGTTCATTCTCTTGCTGTCACACTGCAGTATTAAACACTCGGATGAAGGTGATCTCCGTCCTCTTCCTCATACACAAGCTCACAGACACTCTCTGTGCCAGGCTGTGATTGACAGGGCAGAGAGCGTAGGCTCCTCCCACCACATCCACCGTCTCAGACTCCGCTAGTCAGGATTGAAACCCGCGATCTATCCTGTTCACGTGCGACGCCACACTAAGGCTTTCAGCATTCAGGATTTCTAGTTAGCACTTTTTTTTCTCTGGCACTCGTGTCATCACGACCGCGTATTCAAAAGCAGCGTCTGCAGTCCAGCTAAGGAGAGGCACCTGCTTTCTGTCAGACGTGAACTGATGAGTCCTCATACACACACAAGCTGATAAATAAACATCAGTCACTAACTGTAGTGACACACTAGTGAGATTTTACTGCTTTAAGTGCTTCAGATTCTCTCCAGAGGATTTTTGTACTTTCCATAAGGACTGAATTTATTTTTTTTTTTTTCCTGAGCATCGTTTCACTTATTGCCCTCCTACATGTTCCCAATTTTTTTTATACACACACCCACGAAAACACACACACACAGAGAGAGAGAGACAGGCCTACACATTTCCTCTCATACTCCTACACAGACAGCATGCTGGATCATCCCTAATCCCCAGCGCACTTTATTACTCCTGTACACGCCGAATAAAAACTGACATTTTCCTCGCCTCAGTCGCCGCTCGCCTCGGGACGTCATTACATCAAATCGATCTTCTTCCGTGTTAGATAATAACTCTGTGCTTTTGGCACACACTACTGACTGAGCGGCGGCGAAGCGTTCCGTAGATCAGAAGGACTAGTCGAACCCGACGCACTTTACTTTTAATAGCGAACTTTTCATTAAAAGACGCGCCGATCGTTTAAAGACCCCACGGAGGGTTTCGGTAGCAGAATTCGGAGGAGTCGAAATCCCGAGGGTCCGAAGCAGATGTCGAGGGAAAACTCTGTGAGACTTTGTGACTGGATTCGTCGATCAGGTAGACAACTCTTCTCGGGACGCCTCCCATCTGCCGGGTAGCTGAGGATGATCGTGACTAGTCGAGTCGTTATTGTTTCACACGATTTCTGGGTCGGGTTCTGGATAACGGGAGCTCGTCTTATCGTATTAATGGTCTCGCGCCGTGACGGATCTGTGCTCTCGGCTATTCGATCGATATCGTCTAGCCGTGCGCCGTCGGCTGACCAAGGCTTCGGTGGGTTTCATTTTATTTGAATGTGGTCACCTGACGATGTTCTGCAACCTTCACGATTACACTCACAGTTTGAAAGGAGTGAAATTCCATTCCATTAAGAGGGATTTCAGGTCGCGGCTCGTTTCCAAACCAGATGATTATCAGATTATTATTAGATTAACGTGAGTCGTATCTAATCTATATCTAATCCGATACTGTTTTGTTGTTGTTGTTTTTTTCCTTGAGATCCTTCGTCCAAGTTTCTTCTGAGAAACAGAAGAGTAAATTTAACTAAACGGGTTTTTTTTTTTCTCTTTACAGAAATCTCGGGAAGTCTGGATTGAGGGTGTCGTGCCTGGGGTTAGGTAAGTGTTTCTGCAGGTCATCCCGAGCCTCGGTTATAACAGTATAAACGTTAACGTCGAGCGCCGGAGCGATCCCATCATGTGCAGGGTCCCAATGCATGGTGACACTCCCTGTTTTACTTTGTACATCGTTTAAATCCCGTCCAGTCACATCGCATCAGTCACCATGTCTTTTCTCTGTCGCCGCGTCACGCTGTAGTCAGGCGTCTCGCGTAGCCACTTCCTGAACCTCAAATCGATAAACGCTTCTAGGTTCTGTAACTTTGTCAGTGCTGCATATACAGGAAGCCCGGTACGGTCATCAGGGGACAGAAAATAAAACCATCACGTATGAGAATATATAGAAAAACACATTACAGGCAACTAAACCCTACATTAAAAACTAATCGCACCCAGCTAAGGAAGAGGCTTGGGCAAAGCAGCTGTTGGTTGTTGGTTCTAACAGAACCCACCACTAGTATTCTGCAATAAATGACAACAAACGTATTTGTGTCTGTGTATCTTTCAGTAAAAAAGGTCCCTCATGTGAACTCATGACTCTGGCTTTATGACATAATACCGTTGTACCTGATTCCAAAATAACCGAGATGGGGTGGAGTGAAGGGGTATCGGGGTGGGTCTATAAAAAGGCCGACAGTTAGAACATGTAAGCAGGAACAACGAGTCCTGCTCAGACCAGATTTCTTAACCCCATAATACACACATAATAAACATATAATATGTTAACTTGTATAACTTAATACACACATAATAAACCTATAATATGTTAACTTATATAACTTATAATATGTTAACTTGTGTAACTTAATACACACATAATAAACCTATAATATGTTAACTTATATAACTTATAATATGTTAACTTATATAACTTAATACACACATAATAAACATATAATATATTTCACGGTCACTTGACTAGCTAGAAAAATCGCTTATTGCACCTCTTTAGGTACTGCAAATGTTTTCGCGTGACGTCTTGACGTGCACTGTTGCTCTTAGGGCTCAGAGCACTATTTTATTTATAAAGGTGACGTGTTTAGCCGTACGGGCAGCATGGAGTGATTTCTGGGGTTTTTTCCTACAGGAACATGGGTGACGTTCGGGGGTCAGATCACAGACGAGGTAAAATCTCACAAAAACATCTCATGACAGCTTGGTTTAAAGTAGTAACTGTAATGGTGAAGGTAATAGACTGAAGCAGCTCACCCCCGTTTTCCCTCTCCTCCCTTTTTCATCTCCGGCAGATGGCCGAACAGCTGATGACTCTGGCGTACGAGAACGGGATCAATCTGTTCGACACGGCTGAGGTCTACGCTGCAGGAAAGTGAGTGAGCCAGAACTCCTCGTCACGCCGTGTTTAGTCCAGTCACCATACACCGGAACATATGTGTGTGTGTTCCAGCCCAAACCCCGACTCACCATATCAGTCTGAATCATTCGTTTGTGTCCAAATTAGCGATTTAGAGTTTCGTACGCGCTCCGATGTTAACATCATCTAATGTAACTAAAGTGGCACAAAATACATCACACACCACCGAAGGTCACTATACGGGCAAGCCGTCAAATGTCTTTAGTGAAGAACAAAGCTGTCAGGTCGGATTTAACCGTCGGTAACTCATCAGTCTGCCGCATTAACACGGCGTACACGAGGGATCTATTTTCTCCACGCATTAAATGACACAACCCGGAGTCGTTACTTTACTAAACCAAACACGCAGCGAGAGGAATTGATGCTGACGGGAACGAGGAGGCTAAAATCCACACGGTTTCAGCTTGTGAAAGCTTCTTAATTGTTTGTCATGTAAACTAAATTGTGCTCAAGTGTCATATTCATAATCGGTGTAATAACGATCACCGAGTCGCACCGAGAGACACCACACCGAGAGACACCATACGGAGAGACACCGCACCTTATTTATCTAATACAAGAAATATTGCTCTGCTTCTAAAGAGTTTGTGAGTGAATATTTTGGAATTGTGAAAATGTCACATCCAGACCTAACGAAGTTGTAACAGTTTCAGTAAAGACCTCTGAATGTTCAGAGCTTCTTATATATATATATTCCTGAGTCACGGCTCATGACGACAATCACAACGAAGGCAGAATGTTCATAATTCCATTGCTTAAAGGTGCGGTCTCCGTTGTTTGAAAGCCAATGTTGACATTTGAAATCACCAAAACAAACATGCCCCTAACCCAAACGGGTCCCACCCCTGTATCGATAGCTCCGCCCACACGTACATACGTAACCCAGGCGACTAGCAGAAAGAAACGTGTCTTTATCATAGCTGAAGGGAAGAACAATACGATTGTAGATAAACAAACAAGCAAAAATGCCACACAAGCATAATGATGTAAAGGACAAAGGCATATATTAGTTCTGTGTAACAAAGCAAAACCAACGTTACTCACCTATCGAGAAGGAAAAAAGCGCCTCGGCGTCTTAAGTAAAGTCGGCCACATATTCACAGGTCGGAGTTTCCCGAGTCGATAACTCCTGAGCTAAACGCTGTTACTACACAAAACGCGGTTGTAGCTGCCTCTCTACATTACTACGATAGAAAAGAGGTGTTATTTGTGTAGTAACAGCGTTTAGCTCAGGAGTTATTGACTCGGGAAACTCCAACCTGTGAATATGTGGCCGACTTCCTGCTCCTTCAGTTCTCTCCAGCGCTGGAAAGCTGATCCTATATTAACACGTCCTACTTCTTGTCCTTATCGTAAGTCTTTCTTCTCTTTCTTTCTTTGTTTTAATCCTCCATGTCCATGTTAAAACCGCTTTCTGCTAATGTCACACATGCGCACTGAACACTCTCTCCGCCCATATCGACAAGACACGCCCCTTTCTGCTCATTGGCTACACGTTTGTTTTGTATTTGTTATGTTTGCCGGCCCGACGCAGTTTTCTGAAGCGTTTCTCAAACAACGGAGACCCCACCTTTAATCTCCGTTTGATGCCATATGTACAAACATTCTGCTTCGGGCTGAAGTGTCAATCCAAGTATTTTGCTGACCTTGTTGATCTAAATACAGCGTGCTTAATGTAATAATGTAATTTAATGTAGTATGAATATGTGAGCCTCTGATATCACATGAACAGTCGCAGGATGTCCAGCTTCCATCACATGTCCAGATTCAGCGGTCAGATGTCCACAAACCTTTCGCTTCTGTAGTTTATTAAGGTTCGTTGACGCTCCGTAACTCTTTACTGTTATCTTAACCATGATATCAGTAACGAAGCTACACAGACCGCTGATGGGATTAAACATTTTCCAGTGCACTTAGTTGTCTGGAGACGTTTCCGTCCTCTTTACCGGAGGAAGCGGCGGCCTCAGAGACGCGCCCTAAGATGCCGAGCAGTGATTTCCTCTAAGCGCCTGATCCTCGCCTCGGTTCCCAGCAGACTCACAGCAGTCTGACACGACGCTTTATTAGCAAGCAAAACGAATCACGTTCTGCAGTTAGATCGGTGCTGAACGTTAACTCTGATGGAGTCGGCGGGGGGTAGAAGAGGGGTGGTGTGTGTGTGTGGTTTCTAGCGGGTGGTGTTTGGAAAGCCTGCAGCAGCGATTGCGCACACGCAAAGCACAACACACACCTTGGAGTAAATATTCACCGTGGCACAAGACGTACACACACAGACGCACAGCGTAACCTCTCACTCTTCGTCTTTCTCTCCTTCTCGCATAACCAAACAAACACACAGGCTGTGCCGCCCACACACCCGTCTGCCTCCATCTCCATCACACCACCTTCTCATCCAAACTCGCTCGGAAATCTTACTTACAAACGGATTTCTGCGCACAGTTTGCGTTTGTTTCTGCTAACGTTCCTAACGAATCCGAGCATTCCAGCTCCTATCAGGACGCGACTGCGGTGTTAACACACGGGTGTCGATTGGAGACGCTGTTAGCAGAACCTCCCAGTGGAACCTCCACTAACCGAAGAGATCACCGCTGAAGAGACCCGGGGGTCGTCGGCTGATCGGAGATCTGCCACAGAGTCGTCTTCTCTGCTTTACTTCGATCTTTCACACACTTGGATGAAGATCTGCGGATCGAGGAGGCCACGTTTCAGCAGAACAGCTTGTTTTGTACAACGTGTCAAGCGCGGTGGAGCTCCTGGATATTAGGCTTCTATCAGACACACTCCAGGGTCCAATTAGCAGCCGCCGTGCTCTTATCGACTGGCATAAAGCGTCTCAGCGAATGAGCAGAGAGTCGGTGGTGCTCAGCTGAGCGCGCAGACCCAAACAGTCCTTAATCTTCATCGGATGGATTTTTAATCCCTTTATACGACGTCAGCCACGAACACGTTATACAGTAAGGGCATCGACCCCATGTTTAGGGTCCATACGGTTCAAAGTTCACCAAAAGTATTCAGAAGCGGGACACACACTCGTCCCCACACTCTGCAGTATTAGAGCTTTCATCCTTCTCGGTTGTGTGACGTGTCGCGATAACTAACCTGCCGTTACGTCTGCTTAGAGTCCTCGGCCGAATGCTGTTGAGCGTAATGGAAATTAATCACTTCCTGTTTTAAAAGGTCACACCGAATCAGTTCAATACCCTTAAGCCACTTTATGATAACCTTGTTAAACCTCAGCTAGATGCTAATATAAAGCGGTGTGTGTGTGTGTGTGTGTGTGTGTGTGTGTGTGTGTGTGTGTGTGTGTGTGTGTACTTCTGCATACACGCATAACACCTCTCCTCCTCTCTAGTTTGACTTTTCATCAGATGTGAAAGTCTGTCATGTTGGAGGAGGAAAAGTTCTAGCTGGTTGCCTGAGCTGCATGTCACTGTTCTGACAAGCCTTCCTCCATCCGACCGCTCTGTAACACCACCTGAGCAGATTTGGGTGGTGCTCAGTTTAAGCATCTGTTGTGTTTGTGTCTGACATTGTACTGCTGTGTTTATGATGTTTGTTCACCCCAGATGAGGGAAGGGGGAGAGAGGGAGAGAAACAGAGAGAGAGAGAGAGAGAGAGAGAGAGAGAGAGAGACACACACAAAGAGAGAGAGAGAGAGGGAGACACATACACAGGGGAAAGAGAGAGAGACAGGGAGAGAGAGAGAAAGACAGAGGGAGAGAGACAGAGAGAGAGACGGGTAGAGAGAGAGACAGAGAGAGAGTGACACACACAGGGAGAGGACAACACTTAGACGTGAGGACAACACTGTCTGCGTGCTGCAGTACCGTACCTACAGGGGCAGGTAGACGTGAGGACAACACTGTCTGCATGCTGCAGTACCGTACCGTACCTACAGGGGCAGGTAGACGTGAGGAGCAGAATCTGTGCCTGCACAGAGACTCCTATACCACAATGACGTGTCATCCCGAGGTGGCCTCAGTCCCCACAAACGGCTGCTCTTATCGAAGCCGGAGGAGTTGAGATTATCCGAGCCGACTCCTTACTACAGGTCCACATTACACACGTGGAAAACACGTGACGAGAACAGCGTTATGGACACTTTAGAGCAACGGACTCCAGAAGAACCGGTCGTCTTCAACACTTCCATACGATCCAGACCGCCGTCCTCAGTGAGCACACGCAGGCGCTTACAGGGCAACGTCACCACAAAGCTGGCGAAGCTACTAGACGAAGGAGGCCGGATACCAGTTTGTGAGACGGAGGAAGACGACGTCACAGACTTCATTCTAGTCGCGGTAAAAGTGCTGCACAAAGACATGTTGAGGAGACACAAAGTCTCAATGTGGCCAGGGATGTTGAACCCAGAGACAGGTGGAGGACCCTGTATAAACCCCCTGTAGAGTAGCGTACTGCTGACCTGCAGTGGAGCTACAGACATGTGGACATGTGGAACACCTCAGTCCAGCGGCGAAGGGGCAGTGTAGGTTCTGTGGGGTAAAGGAAGACCTACAACACTCGTTTTTAAGCTGCACAAGAGCTGATGATGAGTTAGTTCTCTGAGAAGGTTTTTATAGGAGGAGTGAAATAAAAGGAGTGAAATAAAAGGAGTGAAATAAATGGAGTGGTTTTATTAAACTATCTGATGGACACGACGATGTGGAGGTCAGGGACAAACAAAGAGCCAGAGCTTCTGTACAAGCGGCTGCTAGCAGAGAGGCTAAAGGTTTGCTAACTACAAGCTGAGCAGCAGTGCGATTTGTTCTTATGGAACGTGTGTGTGTGTGTGTGTGTGTGTGTGTGTGTGTGTGTGTGTGTGTGTGTGTGTGTGTGTGAATGAGGGTTTATGTAGTTCATTGTTTTTAACCTCTGAGAGCTAATGCTTCAACCTTGTAGTGGTTGTTTTAGAAAAAAACTTATTTTTAACTGGTAAAACTCTCCTATTATATTTAACTATTGACCATTTATTTATTTATTTATCTCTTTTTATTTATATACTAAAGAAGGCTTACAATGAAGAAGTGTAAAGCATGTACTTTCTTACAGATAACAAATAAAAGTATTGTTAAACCTCTCTCTCTGTTTCTCTCTCCCTCCCTCACTCCCTCCCTCCCAGGGCTGAGGTGGTGCTGGGTAACATCATAAAGAAGAAAGGATGGAGGTATGCAGACATCTTTAATTTCCTCTGTTTGTTTTTCAGCTCAGTTGTTAACACAGTCAGCAGCAGCATCACTCCGTCTGTTACCAGTCCATCTGTTAATGCGCTTAAAAGCGTCGCTACTTATTTATAATCAGAGTTCTGAAAATGATGCTGTCTAAGGTGTGTGTGTGCCCGTGTGTGTGTGTGTGCCCGTGTGTGTGTGTGTGCCTGTGTGTGTGTGTGTGTGTGTGTGTGTGTGTGTGTGTGTGTGTGTGTGTGTGCCCGTGTGTGTGTGTGTGTGTGTTGAAAGTAAGCCATGCATTTATGAGCATTTGAGACATTTTAACTTGAGACATTAGACATTTTTATTTTTCTGTATCTCTCTCTGTCTCTCTCTCGCGTGCTCTCTCTTTATCTATCTCTCCCTCTCACTCTCTCCCTCTCACTCTCTCCCTCTCACTCTCTCCCTCTCTCTCTCCCTCTCTCTCCCTCTCTTTCTCTCTCCAGGCGTTCCAGTTTAGTGATCACCACAAAAATATTCTGGGGTGGAAAGTATGTATTTACTGATCGCTTGCTTTAACTTTATTATATTTATTATATTTTTATTATATTTGAGCTCTTTTACAAAACTGAATCTGTTCACATTTAAATTTTGATTAAATGCTGAAGGTTTTTCAACCCTTCAAACCCTGTACTAACAGTTATTACACACATATTAACATACATATTATTACTAATGATTAATTATACAGTCAGTCACATGATATATACTAATATACTATATAAGTTATTGTCCCGATACGAGTACGCAGAGTGTGATCACAACCCTGCTCGCGTCTCACACACACCAGGAGACACAGCAGCTTAGTGACTTGCAGACTTCAGCAATACGACGCACATCTCGTTACGACGCACATCTCCTTACTCGAGTCCATTAACTGAGAGATATCCTCTTGGTCCAGGACATTATTACTGTCCAGTTCTACTGTATTACTGCACACACACACACACACACACAACACTCTCGTCCTGAACAGATCGGATTATTTAGTGTTTAATGTTCTCGTCTCAGTTAGTGCGGTCTAGTGCAACTGACACAACAGAATTTCTCTCTGTTTGTTTGTTTGTCTCTCAGAGCAGAGACTGAACGAGGACTTTCCCGGAAGCACATAATAGAAGGTGAGTCAAGGTTCAGACGCCCCTGAGCTCAGAGTTGCGCTTGTTAGCACCGAGAGTTAAGTAAGATCTTTGTTGTTGTCGTTTTGTGGTTATTGGGCTTATAGCAGGACGACATTCTGTGCTCATTAATCTACTAAAGGGAATTTTATACAGTATGATGATGGTGGTGTGGGGGGGTGTGTTTGAGCATTCAGTCCCCTGGTGGACTCCGTGTGTTGGTCTGTTAATGCGGTGTGTCAAACTCCACAGGTTTAAAAGCGTCCCTGGAGAGACTGCAGTTAGACTACGTAGACGTGGTGTTCGCCAACAGACCCGACCCCAACACGCCCATGGAAGGTGAGACGGCGATGAACCGAACCGCCGACGGATGATCAGAACGATGTAAAAACTCTGTCATTATGAATAACGTGTCTCTCATGACTAGCTCCATTTCCCAGTTCAACCCGCTGCTGCTCAGAGGATCTGCTGCGCCACCGTGCGTTCAGGTCGGGCGTAGATCCTCCACCCGCTCCGTCCTCCTCATGATGCCACTTATTGGCACGGAAGGCATTCTCAGAGGAACACCTCCAAACATGTCTCGATCGTTTCCCCGTAGTTTCTGCGGTTTAGTGAACTTTAGTGAACTTTCTCAGAATAAACAGGTCTCACGTTCACATTAAACGCCATGCTTTCATTTATTTATTTATTTTCTTTCCTGTTGACGTTCACGTGAACTTTCCTATGGAGACCTTGTTGAACCCTGAGACCTCTGCCTTGGGGATTTTCATATAACCACGTAGACCTTCTGATGGAATGAATATATTTTATACCCTTTCTTTTTTTTTTTTTCTTTTGTCTCTCCAGCTGCCCTTAAGAAAGGTCACAGAGGTCACGGGTTAGCGCACAGCTCAGCCCCGGGGCATGTGGTTATCAGTACGCCGTCGTGCCGTACAAGCGGCTAAAATTACCGCCTGTTTATCTGTGACTCCTCTTCACACTCGAACTCGAGAAAAAGATTCTCCAGACTCCTTTTCTCAGCCACGCAAACACCCGATATATAAGTATTAGCACAGAAGGGTTCTTTTCCCACACGCTGCTTGTTTACTAAATAACACCCTAGAAAAGTCTAGAGGACGTCGGTTTTGTTTTGCCGTGTAAGTATCGATTAGCGCCGCCGGCTCGTTCCGGCGCAATCTATCAAATACTTAATCAAGGATGAGCTTTATGAAAGGAAACAAAGGGGGAAAAAAATCAATCCGCTTTCTTTTGGTAATTCGTCTCCTGGGAGAAATGATCCGTTAATAATTGGAGAGTTGTGTGAATTTGGGTCTGCTCTGATGGTTTGCAGAGACGGTGCGAGCAATGACCCATGTGATCAATCAGGGAATGGCGATGTACTGGGGCACTTCCCGCTGGAGTCCCATGGAGATCATGGTGAGTCACTTTAATATTAACCGGCACTGAGCGCTCCTGGCGTGTACAGGAGACACAAATCCACCCAGGCAGGGGCATTTTAGGGGGAATAGAATAGCACTTATTACCCGTAATGCTTTGTTGAAGTGAGATGTCACGTTGTTCGTCTCCCTGTGTACATTCGGCTGGGCTGAGATCTTTATGTGCTTGTGCACCTGAACAGGAAGCGTACTCTGTGGCACGACAGTTTAACCAGATCCCCCCGATCTGCGAGCAGGCCGAGTATCACATGTTCCAGAGAGAGAAGGTTGAAGTGCAGTTGCCCGAACTCTTTCATAAGATCGGTGAGTGTTGCGTGTTTCTTTTACCCCCTTTCCCTTTCAGTACAAGCATGACCCTAAACCCCAGTGATCTGGTGACGGACAGTAAAGTGTAATCAAAACACAACGATGTAACTGCTGTCGTGTCGTCTGTGGATAAATAAAACGCATGACGTTATTCTATAACAATCCATGAAAGGTTGTACCGGTATAAAGTGAATAGGGCTGGGCGATAAAACGATAACGATATGTATCGCGATAGACACGTGATCGATATCGATTAAAAAAATGCGTCCGATAAAACGTTCGATATTTTTTATTCTTCGTCGGAAGAAAACTTGGTTGCATTAACAAAGGCGCTCGCTCTCTGGTAACCTAGCAACGTGGGGAGTTCATGTCGTTCGTCTCGTGCCGGTCTGCTGGATTCCTCTTCAGTAACCGGCGACTGATGAGCAGGAAATGAGCCGCAGTGAGTGAGGAAATTGTAAATAAAAGAGACATTATAAGTCCGACCGTAGTCACCAGAAGGTGAACAGCTAGTGAACTTCCTCACACTAAACTCTCAGCTTTCTCTGTTTATATTTAACACTTTGCACAATTTTATTACACTTTATTAAACATTTCTTACGTTTTCTTTCATTTTGCACCTTAAATGTTAAGAGATAATAGTTAAGTGTTCATTGTGACTTTAGACTCATGTTTACATTATAATTATTTGAGGTTTGTCTTAATAACTGAGGGGATTCTGATCAGAGGAAGGTTTAGTTTCAAATAAAAAGGTTTACATGTAATATATTTTTCTCCTGGTCCTTATTTTAAATGGGTCATAAACAATATCAATAATTACCGATATAACGATATGAAACACTGATATCGTGATACAGTTTTCAGCCGTATCGCCCAGCCCTAAAAGTGAATAAAACTCTTGTAGGATACATTGTTGTTATTTTCCTCCATATCAGGCTAAAGCAGTTCCTCAGCTAGCGTTTAGAAGTTAAACCTGATGTTAGTGAACTAGTTAGGTCTGGATAGATGAGCTAAATATCCTATGGAGGAACAACTCTGTGTGTGTGTGTGTGTGTGTGTGTGTGTGTGTGTGTGTGTGTGTGTGTTTCAGGCGTAGGCGCAATGACGTGGTCTCCGCTGGCCTGTGGGATCATCTCAGGGAAATACGACAGCGGCGTTCCACCGTACTCTCGCGCCTCTCTCAGGGTACTTGGTCCTCCATCGGTCTCCATTTTTTCCCTTCTTTCTCTCTCTAGATTTCTGCGATGTTTGTGGCTCTCACGGTTCTCTGTGTCTCTTGGTGGCATTCTAACGGAGATGTTCGTGTCCTCCTGTTTCTAGCTTTGGGTGTTTTTCCTTGTGGAGTGTGTTGTCTGTGAATGTTACTCGTTGTGGCATGAACCTTCGGAGCAGTTTTGTCATGTGACTGTGTCTCTGTGTCATGTGACGCACATTCACACAAATTGTCCAGTACAGTCGTGTTTACATAAGGTGTGTGGTGTGTGTGTGTGTGTGTGTGTGTGTGTGTGTGAGAGAGAGAGAGAGAGAGAGTGAGTGAAGTAGCATGCAGCATCGTATCGCTGTTGGTCCGTTGGTGTTGGCTGGAGCGTCCACCTTGTCCCTCACCTCCCAGCGTCCACCTCGTCCCTCACCTCCCAGCGTCCACCTCGTCCCTCACCTCCCAGCGTCCACCTCGTCCCTCACCTCCCAGCGTCCTCAGAGCTTTAACACCACACTCTCGTACTAACCGACGCTGCGCTGGTGATCTGGACAGTGATGGGTCTTGTGTTGTTGTTGTTTTTTTTCAGATCTATGAGTGCTTGGATCATCAGACTTCACCCTTCCCACTGTTAATCTTAACCATGCTATACGTCTGTCCCAGCACACACACACACACACACACACACACACACGTATGTAGACTGATTACATAATAATTTGTTGCAATCAGTTGATCAAATTTAAACAGAAAGTGTTCCGTAATGAACACTAGGTGTTGACGTGTGTGTGTGTGTGTGTGTGTGTGTGTGTGTGTGTGTGTGTGTGTGTGTGTGTGTGTGTGTGTGTTAAAGTCTTAAAGGAATCAGGTTGGCAAATGATTCACGTTTAGAAATATGGTCATTTATAATCTTGTTATAAACGTGTTTATAGACATTACAAACCAAACGAAGGCTTAGCAGGACGTAGCAGAGCTCTATAATGCCTTCGCTTCGCTAATCGGACCTGAGAACGGAGTTTGTACGAAACCGGATGTGTTCTTCCTTTGTTTTGTTCTTAAAAGATATGTGTACAAATATAAAGGATCCAGACCGTACATTTCAGACCACACCCCCCTGTCAGTCATCCGGCAAGTCGTAGAAACTAATCGTTACATCACATAAAGCCGAACCGCTCCTTTAAATCTGTACAGGCAGAGGGAAGTCAAATGTTCTGCCTGTGTCAGTGCTGGGAAAGACAAAGTCACGTGTTTAAAAACAGGCCCTCGTTCACGCAGGCGCTGCTGGGTGTGTGTGTGTGTGTGTGTGTTTAGTCAGGTGTGTGTGTGTGTGAGCAGCAGCGTGCACTGGGCGCTTGTTTTTGAGCAGGTGTGCTGTGTCGTTTAACAGGGCTACCAGTGGTTGAAGGACAAGATCTTGAGCGAGGAAGGCCGGCGTCAGCAGACGAAGCTGAAAGAGCTGCAGGCCATCGCCGAGCGGCTGGGGTGTACGCTGCCACAGCTCGCCATCGGTATGCAATCACACACACTGCCGCTCTCTCTCTTTTTGTCTGTCTGTCCGTCCGTCCTGAACCTCGCTCCCTCCCTCCGCCGCCCCTCGACACGCACTCACATCCCCATCCTCCACTCTGACTAAATACTGGTGTGTGTGCTCGTGCTTGTGTGTGTGTGTGTGTGTGTGTGTGTGTGTGTGTGTGTGTGTGTGTGTGTGTGCTCACGTGCTTATGTGTGTGTGTGTTCATCTTTCCCTTATGCTCCATTCTATCCTAAAGCGCTGCAGCCTGACAACACCCTTGTTCTGAAGACTTGATGCCCCTAGTGTCCTGTTCCTAGAAGCCCCCAGATACACACAACTGTCAGCCACATGTCAACACACCTAATCAGCACCGTGTGTCACATTTCTCACACACACACGCACACACACACACACGCACGCACACACCGGGTGTAACCAGAATAAAAAGTCCTATAATACCAATTAAAGGCCACCTCTGATGTTCCCTAAGTTATATTATATTAGCCTTATAGACATCAGTGTGTACTGTTAGGCTACATAATGTTCTCTTTCTGGTCCTGTGGGATCTTCAGTGTAGCCCAAACATAACCCCTTACCCAACAGGCCGCAGTTCCTGTCTGGAGTAAACTAGAGGAAGGTAGCAGGCTACAGGGAGAGAGACAGGAAGTTAGATCTCTGGCTACAGGGAGAGAGACAGGAAGTTAGATCTCTGGCTACAGGGAGAGAGACAGGAAGTTAGATCTCTGGCTACAGGGAGAGAGACAGGAAGTTAGATCTCTGGCTACAGGGAGAGAGACAGGAAGTTAGATCTCTGGCTACAGGGAGAGAGACAGGAAGTTAGATCTCTGGCTACAGGGAGAGAGACAGGAAGTTAGATCTCTGGCTACAGGGAGAGAGACAGGAAGTTAGATCTCTGGCTACAGGGAGAGAGACAGGAAGTTAGATCGCTAGATCTTTTGTAAAGAACATTATCACATGTAGATTTTTCCGTAACCGATTTGCTGGAGCAGAGACTATAAACATATTGTTTATTACAATAATAAATCTTTTCTCTTCCCTAGTCTGGTTACACCGCACTGTCCCATCAGCCCCCTGACATTCGCACTGTCCCATCAGCCCCCTGACATTCGCACTGTCCCATCAGCCCCCTGACATTCACACTGTCCCATCAGCCCCCTGACATTCACACTGTCCCATCAGCCCCCTGACATTCGCACTGTCCCATCAGCCCCCTGACATTCGCACTGTCCCATCAGCCCCCTGACATTCGCACTGTCCCATCAGCCCCCTGACATTCGCAGTGTCCCATCAGCCCCCTGACATTCGCACTGTCCCATCAGCCCCCTGACATTCTCCCCTGGACTCCATAGATCCATGTTCTCACCACACACAGCTGTATAGTACTGACTGAGCCCACAGCACCGCTACTGACTACTGATCCAGCTGCAGTGTAGAGAGACTGGAGTACGGAATGAGGAACTCTTGGGCTTTATCTATAATCGAACTCACAACCTTCCGATTGGTAGCCCAACACCTTAACCACTAGGCTACCACGTCTCCTTTTATTACTAAATAGATTAATAAGATTAATGTTTAAAGAAACTCTGTGAACTCTAATGCAGAAGATTAATCATGTCGCTGCACCACTGCACTGACTTTAGGTTTTAGACTTATTTATATAAAAAACACCTGAAATCCATTTTGTTCAGTTTGCAGAGCCACAGATGGCACACACACACACACACACACACACACACACAGACTGTACATGAGACACACTTGAGGATTCAGATCCCTGCAGAGTTTCCTCCTTCTGTGTGTGTGTGTGTGTGTGTGTGTGTGTGTGTGTGTGTGTGTGTGTGTGTGTGTGTGTGTGTGTGTGTGTGTGTGTGTGAGGTGTCGTATGCGTCGTCCTTCGGGAGCTACAGCGGTCAGCACATGGCTTCTCTCACCTCAGACTCCAAACTTATCCATTCCATGACTGCGATTTCTCTCAAAAACGAGGAAAAAACCATTCTCTCTGCCCTGGTGTTGGGAGCCATGGTAACGGTGCGGTCTGACGGCTGTTTTTTCTCTCTTTTCTTTTCTGTGTGTGTGTGTGTGTGTGTGTGTGTGTAGGTGGTAGAGTTAGCTACAGTGTGTTTTAATTTTGGAAATAGCTTTATTTTTTGTGGTGTTAGAAATGTTTGTGCTTGTTATGGACCGGCGGGGGTGTGATGTGTGTGTGTGTGTGTGCGCAAAGTGTGGGCGAGCGGGAGAGTTAGGTGTGTTAGTGTTATATCGGTGTGATTATGTGCTGATCCTCTGCAGCGTGGTGCCTAAGGAATGAAGGAGTCAGCTCCGTGCTCTTAGGAGCCTCCAACACGGAACAGCTGATGGAGAATATAGGAGCGATACAGGTGAGATGTCGTGCTGCACACTTTCACCATCAGCTCAACAATGGGGGGGGGGGGGTATTTTTGTATATTATTATTATTATTATTACTTTTACATTTTCTTTATTGCTTTGGTATAAGAATATATCCTTTCCACACTACTCACTGTTCTAACACACACACACACACCAGTCCACCTTACTCTCCACCTCCAGCACATCTGAGCCAAATAACGTGTGAGGAATAAAACACTCTTTATCATGCTGTTATAACATGATGACGTATAAGGGACAGGGCGGCGTGATGACGCGCAGCAGCTTTGTAACCGTCTTAGCGCTGTTCGTCACTGAAGACTCCTGTCGTAAACGCGTCCTTGCAGAAAATTTGACCCTAACAACGATCGTTTCTATAGCGACGGCTCATTTAGAGGGGTTTGTACAGCAGTGTGTACAGCATTAGAGGGAGTGTGTTAAGCTCTGAAAGCGCACAGGTTTACGGTAACACCTCCCGATTAACACCACAGCAGTGCGCTACAACCCTGGCTCAGGGAGGTGGCGTTACTCCGAACACCTCATTACGGGGGTTATGTTATGAATTTGTGCTCTGTGGATGAAATGAACCCAGATCATTGGGCTGTTTTTTTTGTTGTTTTTTTCTCAGGTCCTTCCGAAGCTGTCGTCCTCCATCGTGCACGAAGTGGACAGCATACTGGGGAACAAGCCCTACAGTAAAAAGGACTATCGCTCATAGTGTGTGTGTGTGTGTGTGTGTGTGTGTGTGTGTGTGTGTGTGTGTGTGTGTGTGTGTGTGTGTGTGTGTGCGTGCGTGTGTGTGTGTGTTGCCCAGAGGCCACCCTGCACTGAGCCCTTTGCCTGTTCCTCTGTTTGCTTGAGCTTTTACTTGAATGAGTAAGCAGCAGCGCATGACACCGGCAGGTGCACCCACATACACAGGGAATAATCAAGAGAAATATCAAAAAAAAATACACACAAAAAATATAAAGATTAATATTAACAAAAAGAGAAAAAGAAAGAGCTAGATTTACCTCCCTGGGAGGATTATTAAAAGTTCATCAAAGAAGAAGGAGAAAGAGGCAAAAAATAAATAAATAAATAGCACACGCTTGCTTTGGCTGCAGGAAATACTCGGTTTTCCTCTGCGCATTGTTTTTGATACTCGACGCATATCTGACCAAAAATAAAAACGTATGTAAAAGAAAAGAAAATAGAATGAATGAATGAATGAATGAATAAATAAATAAATAAATAAATAAATAAGAAAATGCAGTGCTTCATTTGATCTAGACGATCGGTTCATGATTAGTTGCACATCTCCCGTAGTCACTCATGAGGTCCGTCTCTCCGAAACCATTCACTGTGTCGTCTGCGTCACGATTGCACACCCCACCCCCACCCCCCGAGCAGATGAGCCAATCAGCACTTTAAGAGTCCATGTGAGGGAGTGGCTATGGGAGGCACGGCGTTTAAACAGAAATACGAGCTTCATCTTTTTGTTTTTGGTGGTTGTTGTTTTGTTTCCCTGAAGTCCAGTGGCATCAGAGCAGCAGCAGCGATCATGATGTTATGGGATTATTTCTCAAATCCGGTTTGCTGTGTTTCTGTGCTACTGGAACTGTTTTTGTGTATCTGCTGACCTGGCAGACTGTCGAGTGGCGTTATATACCGGAGCGTCACGTCACGTGTGTGTGTGTGTGTGTGTGTGTGTGTGTGTTTGTGTTTAAGTACATACAGTACGAGCGCATGCGGTCTCTCACTCCTAGACGCCGGACGTTAACGTTTACGATCCGGCGTCATTAACGTGGCTAAAGCCAAAGATATATCCCAGCTTCGTCTGTAACGTCTCACTGTATCTCCCCCCGTCTGAAACTAACAAACCATTTAACAGCATGTTCTCCTTGTTATTTACTTACTCTATATCATACACCATATATCTCTCCTCCCGAGTGTATGTACTCACTCCGGCCCAAACGCCTAGCCGTATCGATATAAACACGTATATACAGTACATTCGCTCCCCAACATGTTAGTGATGTCATGACACTTTTACTATACCGTAAATAAACCCACAGCCGAATTCGAACACGAAGGAAAACGACTAACAAAAAAAAAAAAAAACGATTCTTTATGAAACCTAACGAAAACTTTAACCCCAAACTGCACGTGTTCCATTTACACCCCCCCCCAAAAGCATGCGCTCTGTCTCTTCAGCCGTTACATCACTGTAAAATACGCAGACGTACCATTTTTACTTTCTTTCTTTTCTTTCTTATGTATAATTTTATTTGCGTACGTCGCAATCTTTCACCAGAACCGTCGGCCCCGTGTCACGTGGACAGAATTTATTTTAGAGTTAAATCGGTAGAGTTTAAAACTAGACGAAGGTCGATATCGGGTTAAAAACGATTAGTACGAATATTAGAGTAGATAAAGACTTAAGTCAGATCTTTTAGCTCGTCGTTTAGTTTAGTTTTAGACGGTACACATCACTGTGCTCCATGCAGTAGATCCTCCTGCTGTGTGTGTTTGACTTTTTAGGACGTCGTGAAAGTCGTTACAAAAGAAAAAGATGTTTGATGTATTAATGTCTCTTTTTTTTTTATTTGTGGAAACGTCAAACGTCTCGTTTGTTTGTACTTTTTATGGCGTCGCCCTGTTTCTATGTTAGAGATTCTCTCAGGAAAGAAGGGCATTACTGTGTGTTAGTCTGCGGTGGGACAGTTAGTACAGCGTTCTGTCGCGCACTAGCGCCACACGTGGTCACGAGCGAGTACTGCATCCGGAGACGATAAAGATCTAATAATTATAATAATACTAAAAAAAAATGTCATCAGTGGTACACGCTTACTGTCGATCTCGTTCGCTAAGGAAACGTCTTGTGCTCCTCATCTCCCGAAGTAAAACCAGACAGGACGGTGTCTTTCCCAGAACAGTGCTTTAATGTTTCTACATGAAACGTATTACGTTCTTGTACCCAGAGTGCAAATGGTGAAAGCATGGCTTTTTTTTTTCTTTTTCTTTTTCCTCCTTTATAAACGCGTCACCGAAACCAGACCTGTGGATCGACGAAGATCCACGGCTTTTAAGCACCATCTGCTATTTGCTGAGAAATCATTTATGTTTAGTATTTTTGAGCCTACGGCAAGGTTGAAAGAGAAAAGAAGGAAAAAAAAACAGGGGATTTTATTTTTTTAGCATTCTTCGTTGCCCTGATTTGTTATTTACATGATGATGATGATGATGATGATGAGCATCTATTTGCACTGAATATGCATTTTGAAGAACTCTGTATAATGTATACAACGGCAAGCTTACATCTCCACCAGTGTGTGGAGAGATACTGTATGTCCACACAGATATCTGTATATAGTTTGACCTTTGTACATATATACATATAAATGGTTGTGATCACTTTGGCCTTTTATTTCTCTCTCTTTTTTTTCTTTCTTTCTTTTTTTTCATTGGCAGACATTGCTAACTGCATTGTGCTTGAATTGGAATTTAGAAATGTACAGCTTCAGTATCTATGAAATGGAAATTATAAAATATTAATGATTGAATATCAGCTTCTCTTCTCGTCTTTTGTGAGTTTTTTTTCTTACATTTTAAAAGGAGATTAAAGGTGGGGTGTATGTTGTACAACAAATACAAAACAAACGTGTAGCCAATGAGCAGAAAGGGGCGGGGCTTGTCGATGTGGGCGGAGAGAGTGTTCAGTGCGCGTGTGTGACATCAGCAGAAAGCGGTTTTAACATCGACATGGAGGATAAAAACAAAGAAAGAAAGAGAAGAAAGACTTACGATAAGGACAAGAAGTAGGACGTGTTAATATAGGATCAGCTTTCCAGCGCTGGAGAGAACTGAACGTCTTCCGCGTGAAACGGAGCTAAACCTCACGCTACGACACACAGTACTACAAAAACACATTTGTATTTCCGTAGTATTACTCATGGAGTTCATTTATTGACAAAAATATCCCCTCGGTCAGCTGCCCCATAATACTTGTCTGGGTTATACTTGTCTGAGGTGTGTGTGGGGCGGAGCTATCGATACAGGGGTGGGACCCATTTGGGTTAGGGGCGTGTTTGTTTTGGCGATTTCAAATGTCAACATTGGTTTTCAAACAACGGAGACCGCACCTTTAAGGCAGTCGGGCCGTTTGGATTAAAAGGCTGATTCGTACAGTCAAAAAATCCTGTTTTGTCTTTTACATCATTTATTTACATCAGTACAGAATTCTTTAAAAAAATGTACATGTTGATCACACATAAATATCACAGATGCCTTTATATAGAACAAAAACTGCTGGAAATTCACACATTAAAACCTTGGGTTCAGACCTTAAATAAGGTCGCTGAGTTATTATAATATTTATAATTATAACATATCGCTGCTTATTATATAGAGATCGAGACGAGCAAATTATTACAAACGTATTTTGTTCTATAGAGATTTAGTGAACTAAGCAAAATAGCACCATGAAGACCGGTGAAAGGTCGCTCTTTAATACAGACGACAACTTTTCTGGTTTACTGTGTAGTTCAGTTTGGGTGATTAATTGTTATGTAGCTGATTGTTTTTATCTGTTTATCTAAACGTTATAGATCGCTGGCTGCTGGAACGCTGCAGGGGCTGTGAAGAGGCGTCCGATGCAGCGTGAGGAGTCGCGCCGATAAACCGGTCGCTTCCTTCACCCGTTAGCCTCATTAGCCTCATTAGCCTCATAGCGTCAGTCCAAAAATCCCCAGATAAATAAAGTGTAACAGATAAAACAATCGAGCAGTAATTCAGACACTCGGAGCTCACGAATAAAAGTGTGGTTTGTTTCTTTTTGGGGTGGAAGTTGCTGAGCTTACAACAGAACTTTTTCTGAACCACTGAGCACAAACACAAATGTGGGTTAAAGTGCCGTGTGTGTGTGTGTGTGTGTGTGTGTGTGTGTGTGTGTGTGTGTGTGTGTGTGTGTGTGTGTGTGTGTGTGTGTGTTATAGTCGTATTATAGTCTCTTTATTAATACGATCACTGGCACATGAGTGTTTTTCTTTGGCCAGGGGTGTGTGTGTGTGTGTGTGTGTGTGTGTGTGTGTGTGTCTTCGGTGCAGCTTACAGACCCCCCACATACACACACACACACTGAATGCCTTGTGCACTCCTCTGTGTGATGAGTGTGTGTTCCCTCACTGTCCTCTCCACACTGTCATGCTATAAGGAGTTGTTGAGATGTGACTGCTGCTCCTCTCGTCTTCTCAGTGTTGGCGGTCCATCTGTCGATACGATCAAATCACATCTCATCCTTTAGATCATTAACACCATGATTTTTATATTAAGTAGTGGTTCAGAAGTTAAGACTCTTATCAG
>NC_062519.1:1755258-1757758 GCF_022655615.1 Tachysurus fulvidraco | reverse complement strand
CACTAACACAGAGGTTTCACACTAACACAGAGGTTTCACACTAACACAGAGGTTTCACACTAACACAGAGCTTTCACACTAACACAGAGGTTTCACACTAACACAGAGCTTTCACACTAACACAGAGCTTTCACACTAACACAGAGCTTTCACACTAACACAGAGGTTTCACACTAACACTAACACAGAGCTTTCACACTAACACAGAGCTTTCACACTAACACAGAGCTTTCACACTAACACTAACACAGAGCTTTCACACTAACACAGAGGTTTCACACTAACACAGAGGTTTCACACTAACACAGAGGTTTCACACTGACACACAGGTTTCACACTAACACAGAGGTTTCACACTAACACAGAGCTTTCACACTAACACTAACACAGAGGTTTCACACTAACACAGAGCTTTCACACTAACACTAACACAGAGCTTTCACACTAACACAGAGGTTTCACACTAACACAGAGCTTTCACACTGACACAGAGGTTTCACACTAACACAGAGCTTTCACACTTCACACTGACACAGAGGTTTCACACTAACACAGAGCTTTCACACTTCACACTAACACAGAGGTTTCACACTAACACAGAGGTTTCACACTGACACAGAGGTTTCACACTAACACAGAGCTTTCACACTGACACAGAGGTTTCACACTAACACAGAGCTTTCACACTGACACAGAGGTTTCACACTAACACAGAGCTTTCACACTGACACAGAGGTTTCACACTAACACAGAGGTTTCACACTGACACAGAGGTTTCACACTGACACAGAGGTTTCACACTGACACAGAGGTTTCACACTGACACAGAGGTTTCACACTGACACAGAGGTTTCACACTGACACAGAGGTTTCACACTGACACAGAGGTTTCACACTGACACAGAGGTTTCACACTTAGTTCACGCTCCACAGCTCTAAGCCTTTAATATCCATTACAGTTTAGTGAGACACAAATTGAAGCTTCTTCACTAGATTACATGTATAACACTACACCACCTTGTCCACAGTCCTCTCCTCTGCGTCCAGGAGCACACACACACCGGCCTGTGACCGGGTCGTTCCTCGCCCCGTCCCTGCAGAGGGCGACACCGGCACAGTCCTGCCCATAACGACCGGCCGGACACGCTGAAACACACAGCATGCATTATTACAGCTTTATAATGCCGTCACGTTCAGTATGACATCTGACAAGTTTAATTGTTTTAAAATGAAACGACTCACTGATGTTGCACTGAGCTCCTATAAACCCAGGAGGACACTGACATGCACCCGTGGTGGCGCGACACACCCCACCGTTCACACACTGACACTCTCTCTCACAGTCTGGACCGTAGAACCCGCTCTCGCACTCTAGAACACACACACAGCAGACATGACATCTGATTAAAGACCAGGTACCGCGTGTCATTATAAGGTCAACTGCTGCAACGTGAATATTGCCGAGACCCCTGAGGTCTGGTGATACGTGTGAGAAGTGTTAAACATTAAATACTGCACTTACACACTTGGTGTTTTTTGTCACAAATTCAATAAAATACATTTTTTTTTACCCAGATCACATTTGGCTCCTGTGTACCCCGGAGCGCAGTAACACTCCCCTGACACCGGGTGGCACAGCTGGTTCCTCTCTGAACACTGACACACCTGATTACAGTTGAGGCCGTAGGTCCCGGACAGGCAAGCTGTGGAGAGGGAGATTAACACGGAATGAGCTCACGTGAGTGTACGGTGTGTGTGTGTGTGTGTGTGTGTGTGTGTGTGTGTGTGTGTGTGTGTGTGTGTGTGTGTGTGAGAGGGTGAGACACTCACTCTGCTCACAGCCGTTTCCTGTGTAACCTGGCGGACAGCCGCACTCTCCGCTGACGTGGTGGCAGGAAGTGGCGTGTTGGCACGTGCACGGCTGCGAGCAGTTCACCCCGAACGTTCCAGGCAAGCAGGCTGAAAGAGACGAACACCGACGACTAACCTTAATGATTACACGAGTACTCGTCACGTCCAGTGTGTTCGTACGGCGGGAGATTACAGTGCAGAACGATTTTATATAGTAGATAAAACATTTAGGCTCAGATCTCAGCTGTGGAGCGCGAGAGGCGGAAACTAAGTGCACCCCCGTGTTAGTCCTGATTTTTTTACTACTTTACTGTAGTGTATTTTACTGTAATTGTTAATTAATAAAAAAAATAATAATAATAAATCTATTCATTATGGGGGTCACGGTGGCTTAGTGGTTAGCATGTTCTCCTCACACCACCAGGGTTGGGGGTTCGATTCCCGCCTCCGCCTTGTGTGTGTGGAGTTTGCATGTTCTCCCCGTGCCTCGGGGGTTTCCTCCGGGTACTCCGGTTTCCTCCCCCGGTCCAAAGACATGCATGGTAGGTTGATTGGCATCTCTGGAAAATTGTCCGTAGTGTGTGAGTGTGTGTGAGTGAATGAGAGTGTGTGTGTGCCCTGTGATGGGTTGGCACCCCGTCCAGGGTGT
>NC_062519.1:1737758-1750258 GCF_022655615.1 Tachysurus fulvidraco | reverse complement strand
CGGTGCTGAGAGAGCGGTGCTGAGAGAGAGCGGGGCTGAGAGAGCGGTGCTGAGAGAGCGGTACTGAGAGAGAGCGGGGCTGAGAGAGAGCGGTGCTGAGAGAGCGGTACTGAGAGAGAGCGGGGCTGAGAGAGAGCGGTGCTGAGAGAGCGGTGCTGAGAGAGAGCGGTACTGAGAGAGAGCGGTACTGAGAGAGAGCGGTGCTGAGAGAGAGAGGTACTGAGAGAGCGGTACTGAGAGAGAGCGGGGCTGAGAGAGAGCGGTACTGAGAGAGCAGTACTGAGAGAGAGCGGGGCTGAGAGAGAGCGGTACTGAGAGAGCGGGGCTGAGAGAGAGCGGTACTGAGAGAGAGCGGTACTGAGAGAGCGGGGCTGAGAGAGAGCGGTGCTGAGAGAGAGCGGTACTGAGAGAGAGCGGTGCTGAGAGAGAGCGGTGCTGAGAGAGAGGTACTGAGAGAGAGCGGTGCTGAGAGAGCGGTGCTGAGAGAGCGGTACTGAGAGAGAGCGGTGCTGAGAGAGAGCGGTGCTGAGAGAGAGGTACTGAGAGAGAGCGGTGCTGAGAGAGAGCGGTGCTGAGAGAGAGGTACTGAGAGAGAGCGGTGCTGAGAGAGCGGTGCTGAGAGAGCGGTACTGAGAGAGAGCGGGGCTGAGAGAGCGGGGCTGAGAGAGCGGGGCTGAGAGAGAGCGGGGCTGAGAGAGCGGTGCTGAGAGAGAGCGGGGCTGAGAGAGAGCGGGGCGGGGCTGAGAGAGAGCGGGGCTGAGAGAGAGCGGGGCTGAGAGAGCGGTGCTGAGAGAGAGCGGGGCTGAGAGAGAGCGGTGCTGAGAGAGAGCGGTGCTGAGAGAGAGCGGTGCTGAGAGAGCGGTGCTGAGAGAGAGCGGTGCTGAGAGAGAGCGGGGCTGAGAGAGAGCGGGGCTGAGAGAGCGGTGCTGAGAGAGAGCGGTGCTGAGAGAGAGCGGTGCTGAGAGAGAGCGGTGCTGAGAGAGAGCGGTGCTGAGAGAGCGGTGCTGAGAGAGAGCGGGGCTGAGAGAGCGGGGCTGAGAGAGCGGTGCTGAGAGAGCGGTACTGAGAGAGAGCGGTGCTGAGAGAGAGCGGGGCTGAGAGAGCGGTGCTGAGAGAGCGGTACTGAGAGAGCGGTGCTGAGAGAGAGCGGTGCTGAGAGAGCGGTGCTGAGAGAGAGCGGTGCTGAGAGAGAGGTACTGAGAGAGAGCGGTGCTGAGAGAGCGGTACTGAGAGAGCGGTACTGAGAGAGCGAGGCTGAGAGAGAGCGGGGCTGAGAGAGAGCGGTGCTGAGAGAGCGGTACTGAGAGAGAGCGGGGCTGAGAGAGAGCGGTACTGAGAGAGAGCGGTGCTGAGAGAGCGGTGCTGAGAGAGAGCGGGGCTGAGAGAGCGGTGCTGAGAGAGCGGTACTGAGAGAGAGCGGGGCTGAGAGAGAGCGGTGCTGAGAGAGCGGGGCTGAGAGAGAGCGGTACTGAGAGAGAGCGGGGCTGAGAGAGAGCGGTGCTGAGAGAGCGGGGCTGAGAGAGCGGGGCTGAGAGAGAGCGGTACTGAGAGAGCGGTACTGAGAGAGAGCGGGGCTGAGAGAGAGCGGGGCTGAGAGAGCGGTACTGAGAGAGCGGTACTGAGAGAGAGCGGGGCTGAGAGAGAGCGGGGCTGAGAGAGAGCGGGGCTGAGAGAGAGCGGGGCTGAGAGAGAGCGGTGCTGAGAGAGAGCGGGGCTGAGAGAGCGGTGCTGAGAGAGCGGTACTGAGAGAGCGGTACTGAGAGAGCGGGGCTGAGAGAGAGCGGGGCTGAGAGAGCGGTACTGAGAGAGCGGTACTGAGAGAGAGCGGGGCTGAGAGAGAGCGGGGCTGAGAGAGAGCGGGGCTGAGAGAGAGCGGTACTGAGAGAGAGCGGGGCTGAGAGAGAGCGGTGCTGAGAGAGCGGGGCTGAGAGAGAGCGGGGCTGAGAGAGAGCGGTACTGAGAGAGAGCGGTACTGAGAGAGAGCGGGGCTGAGAGAGAGCGGGGCTGAGAGAGCGGTACTGAGAGAGCGGTACTGAGAGAGAGCGGGGCTGAGAGAGAGCGGGGCTGAGAGAGAGCGGGGCTGAGAGAGAGCGGGGCTGAGAGAGAGAGGGGCTGAGAGAGAGCGGGGCTGAGAGAGAGCGGGGCTGAGAGAGCGGTGCTGAGAGAGCGGTACTGAGAGAGCGGTACTGAGAGAGCGGGGCTGAGAGAGAGCGGGGCTGAGAGAGCGGTACTGAGAGAGCGGTACTGAGAGAGAGCGGGGCTGAGAGAGAGCGGGGCTGAGAGAGAGCGGGGCTGAGAGAGAGCGGGGCTGAGAGAGAGCGGGGCTGAGAGAGCGGTACTGAGAGAGAGCGGGGCTGAGAGAGCGGTACTGAGAGAGCGGTACTGAGAGAGCGGTACTGAGAGAGCGCGGGGCTGAGAGAGAGCGGGGCTGAGAGAGAGCGGGGCTGAGAGAGAGCGGGGCTGAGAGAGAGCGGTGCTGAGAGAGAGCGGTGCTGAGAGAGAGCGGGGCTGAGAGAGAGCGGGGCTGAGAGAGAGCGGGGCTGAGAGAGAGCGGGGCTGAGAGAGAGCGGGGCTGAGAGAGAGCGGGGCTGAGAGAGAGCGGTGCTGAGAGAGAGCGGGGCTGAGAGAGAGCGGGGCTGAGAGAGCGGTACTGAGAGAGCGGTACTGAGAGAGCGCGGGGCTGAGAGAGAGCGGGGCTGAGAGAGCGGTACTGAGAGAGCGGTACTGAGAGAGCGCGGGGCTGAGAGAGAGCGGGGCTGAGAGAGCGGTACTGAGAGAGCGGTACTGAGAGAGCGCGGGGCTGAGAGAGAGCGGGGCTAAGAGAGAGCGGGGCTGAGAGAGAGCGGTGCTGAGAGAGAGCGGGGCTGAGAGAGAGCGGGGCTGAGAGAGAGCGGGGCTGAGAGAGAGCGGGGCTGAGAGAGAGCGGGGCTGAGAGAGAGCGGTGCTGAGAGAGAGCGGTGCTGAGAGAGAGCGGGGCTGAGAGAGAGCGGGGCTGAGAGAGAGCGGGGCTGAGAGAGAGCGGGGCTGAGAGAGAGCGGGGCTGAGAGAGAGCGGTGCTGAGAGAGAGCGGGGCTGAGAGAGAGCGGTGCTGAGAGAGAGCGGCAGGACGTCACAGACCGAGCTGTAGAAGTCATTAGGGGACGTTGTGCTGAGGGTAAAACCAACAAATGGAAAAATCTGACTGATAAAAACTGACTAAAGTTTGGTGTGAGATGCTGAGCGACCACACAGACACCCTAATCTCTATCTCTCTCTCTCTCTCTCTCTCTCTCTCTCTCTCTCTGTCTCTGTCTCTGTCTCTGTATCTCTCTCTCTCTCTCTCTCTGTCTCTGTCTCTGTCTCTCTCTCTCTCTGTCTCTGTGTCTCTCTCTCTCTCTGTCTCTCTCTCTCTGTGTCTCTATTTCTGTGTCTCTATCTCTGTGTCTCTCTCTGTGTCTCTCTCACTCTCTCTGTCTCTCTCTGTGTCTCTCTCACTCTCTCTGTCTCTCTCTGTGTCTCTGTCACTCTCTCTGTCTCTCTCTGTCTCTCTGTCTCTTTCTGTCTCTTTCTCTCTCTCTGTGTGTCTCTCTCTGTCTCTTTCTTTCTGTCTCTGTCTCTCTCTCTCTGTCTCTCTCTGTGTCTCTCTCTCCCTCCCTCTCTTTCCCTCCCTCTCCCCTCCCTCTCCCCCCCCTCTCTTTCCCTCTCCCCCCCTCGCTCCCTCCCTCCCCCCTCCCTCCCCCATACTCACCACGCTCACACACCGTCCCCATCCAGCCTCTGGGACAGGAGCAGCTTCCATCCGTGTTGTCACACGTCCCGCCGTTCTGACACAAACACCTCTGACTGCAGCCCGACCCAAACGAACCCTCTGGGCATTCTGAAGAAAATAAATAAATAAATAAATAAATAAAGCAGTTCCCTTTACGTGAACTACACCCGCTGCTCCAGCAAAGTGCTGATGTTCAGATTCATTCCTCACTCTGTGAGCAGTTCGGTCCCGTCCACCCTTCTGTACACACACACTGCCCGGTTGTGCCGTGGCATCGCTCGGTGTTCTGACAAGCGCAGGTCTGAGAACAGCCTTCACCGTAGAATCCAGGAGGACACGCTGGAGAACAGAGAGAAGAGAAGCACAGATGAGCAGGAGCACCAATCATCATGTCTGCATTTACATAATAAATAGAATGACAGGAAGTGTTCGACTTACTCAGGTTACAGTGAGGACCGATCCAGCCTGCAGGACACACACACTTCCCACTGAGCTGATCACAACTTCCTCCATTCAAACACACACACCTGTGCTGACAGTCCAGTCCATAATAACCCTGAGGACAGGCTGATGATACCACCCACACACACACACACACACACACACACACACACACACACATTTAATAATGTATACACATACTGGATCTAATGAAAGAAAAGCCAAGACAAAGACTTACGTTTCTCACAGAAGGTTCCTGTCCAGCCCACCTTACAGGTACACGCTCCGCTAACATGGTCACACGATGCCTCGTTATCACACTGGCAGCGCTGCCGACAGCCCAGCCCAAAAAACCCAGCAGGGCATTCTGGGAAAACATGAAAGTAAAGACACAATGATGAGACTCTTACACATCTGTAATGTATAAATGTTTGTGTCAGATCTTAGATCATTAAAGTAACATGATTTATTTAAACTGAGAGAAACAGGGTTCTAGATTTGGTTCTGAATTAGTGAACACTACATATTATATCAGGGGGTCACGGTGGCTTAGTGGTTAGCACGTTCGCCTCACACCTCCAGGGTCGGGGGTTCGATTCCCACCTCCACCTTGTGTGTGTGGAGTTTGCATGTTCTCCCCGTGCCTCGGGGGTTTCCTCCGGGTACTCCGGTTTCCTCCCCCGGTCCAAAGACATGCATGGTAGGTTGATTGGCATCTCTGGAAAAATGTCCGTAGTGTGTGAGTGTGTGAGTGAATGAGAGTGTGTGTGTGCCCTGTGATGGGTTGGCACTCCGTCCAGGGTGTATCCTGCCTCGATGCCCGATGACGCCTGAGATAGGCACAGACTCCCCGTGACCCGAGAAGTTCGGATAAGCGGTAGGAAATGAGTGAGTGAGAGTGAGTACATGTTATATGACATTATATACATCACAGAAGTGTTTCCTACTGACACAATGAGTGTGATGATGTCACTGGGTGACTAAAGGCCAGACAGAGCTGAAGAGTGTGTGTGAAACTCACTGAGGTCACAGCGTGCTCCTGTAAACCCAGCTTCACAGTTACACTGTCCTGTTACTGCGTCACAGCTGCCATCGCTGTTCCTACAGTCACACACGCTCACGCAGTCCAGACCCCAGTGTCCGGCATCACAGGCTGTAAACAAACAAACAAAATAAACGCTGCATATACAGAACATACAGGAATATAAATACATGGAGAGAAAACACGTGATGAAACACATCTACCTCTCCTGCAGTTCGGACCGGTCCGGCCGGCAGCGCAGGAGCAGCGTCCGCTCACGGGGTGACATCGCCCGCTGTTCTCACACACACACTTCATCTGACAGCTCTGACCGAAACGACCAGCTGGACACGCTACACACACACACACACACACACACACACAACACACACCGAAGCTTAGCATAACGCCATCGATATTAATCCATCCTGACGTTAAGATTTCAGTACATGTTAAATGTTATTTTACATGTTTTACTAGTTATTAGGGCAGGAAGACTGAGGTTACCATAGTAACAGACATAAGAGGGCGATGCGTCCCTTTCTGTTCTCATTCCACTGTATGATGTAAATATGATAATAAATAAACTCTGAATGTGATTTGTTTTACTCATAAAACCCGAGATTTCCTTCACATGTACACAGATTTACTTGCTCACAGTTTTGACAGAGTCGGCCCATGTATCCTGGTGGACAAAGGCATGAGCCGTCGTGTTTGTCACACACTCCTCCGTTTTCACACACGGGACATGTGTCCTTACAGTCCAGACCCCACTGACCTGCAGGGCATTCTGGGGGAGAGAGAGAGAGAGAGAGAGAGAGAGAGAGAGAGAGAGAGAGAGAGAGAGAGAGAGAGAGAGAGAGAGGATGAGAGATAGAGACAGAGAGTGACAGAGAGAGAGAGAGAATGAGAGAGAGATATAGACAGAGAAAGAGAGAGAGATAAAGAGACAGACAGACAGACAGAGACAGAGAGTGACAAAGAGAGAGAGAGACAGAGAAAGAGAGAGAGGGAGAGACAGACAGAGACAGAGAGACAGAGAAAGAGACAGAGAGGGACAGAGAAAGAGAGAGACAGAATGAGAGAGAGATAGAGAGAGAGAAAGAGAGAGAGAGAGAGAGAGAGAGAGAGAGAGAGAGAGAAAGCACTTTATACAACATCAAGTCCAGACCTCAAACTATTTACAGGTCCAATAATGTAAAAAGTTTTCACTTTTTTTACAACAAAAAATTCTAATTATATCAATAAGCAAACCACAGTTTCCATATGCCCCACCCACTTACATATGCCCCACCCACTTACATATGCCCCAACCACATACGTATGCCCCACCCACTTACATATGCCCCAACCACATACGTATACCCCACCCACTTACATATGCCCCACCCACTTACATATGTCCCGCCCACTTACATATGTCCCGCCCACTTTCCTGGTAAGCCTGAGACACATGGGCTGTATTTGCATACTGGAAGCTGATTGGCTGTTACATTTCATGAGGTAATACATTATTTTTATTAAGTTTATTTTTTTTTGACCAAATGTGTACAGCCAATTTCCTCCAAACTGTTATAATGAGTTAAAAACATATTTTATTGCCCTGAGACCTTAAATTAAACCCCTTTGTCTCACCTCCGTCACAGCGGCTGCCCGTCCTCCCTGCAGGACATCGGCACTGACCGCTCGCCTTGTCACATGGAGCACCTGAACAGTCACATGACTCCGAGCAGCCAATCCCAAAGTTCCCATCTGTACAATCTAAGAAAAGAGCACACGGTACAAACAGTGCTAATACTTAACCCCAGTGTGTGTGTCTGTGTGTGTGTGTGTGTGTGTGTGTGTGTGTGTGTGTGTGTGTGTGTGTGTGTGTGTTATTTACTCCAGTAGTGTGTGATTTTCACCTTCATCACAGTTTACTCCTGTTTTACCAGCCGGACACTGACGCTGACAAACTCCAGTCACAGGGTCACACGCTGCCCCGGACGGACAGGAACACTTCTGACCACAGCCATGACCATAGAAGCCTACATCACACTCTACACACACATATACACACACATATACACACACGTCAGACCCTGAGGAATATAAACCAACAATAACACAATAAAGTGTGTATCCTTCTCTCGCAGCTCTCTGTACGACTCTGACCTTTCTCACATTTTTCACCCTGATATCCAGGCCTGCAGGAGCAGGTGCCAGATCTCTGATGGCACTCCAGAGTGTTTTCCTGGACACACTTGCATTCCTCCGAGCAGCCGGGTCCAAACACCCATTTAGGACACGCTACGGAACGAGACACAGAAGATGTAAACAACAGAAGAATCCTATCCACCTTTTAACATAAAACCAAAATGAATTATAAATAATTTGATCCTGAATCGAACTACACGACGATGATGATGATGATGATGGTGATGATGATGATGATGTTGATGATGGGATACTCACGGAGGTGACAGAAGCGTCCGTACAGTCCCGGGTCACACAGACACGCACCGTATGTGCGATGACATCGTCCGTTATGCGCACAGTTACATTTCTTATTACACTGCTTTCCATACAGACCCTTAGGACATCCTGAGGGGACAAAAATCATTTATATAAAAGTCACAAGTCATAAAAAACAAATAATAATAGTAATGTAATTAGTAATAAATACAGAATTATTAAACTGGTGTCATGTTGTCATCCTTAGTATCTTTTAAACATTGCCAGGCCTTGTGTGTGTGTGTAGTGTGTGTGTGTAGTGTGTGTGTGTGTGTGTGTGTGGTGTGTGTGTGTGTAGTGTGTGTGTGTGTATGTGTAGTGTGTGATGTGGGTGTGTATGGTTGTGTGGAGTGGTAGTGTGGTAGTGTGGTGTGTGTGGTGTGTGTGTAGGTGTGGTGTGTGTGGTAGTGGTGTGTTTGTACGGTAGTGTGGTGTGTGGTGTAGTGTGTGTAGTGTTGTGTAGTTGTGTGTGTGTTTTTGTTTGTGTGTTTTTGTGTGTGTTTTGTGTTAGTGGTGTAGTTTGTAGTGTGTTGTTTGTGTGTTGTTTTTAGTGTTTGTGTGTGTGTGTTTGTGTGTGTGTGTTTACTTGTTGTGTAGTGTGTGTGTTAGTGTGTTGTATGTGTTGTTATTTGTGTTTGTTGTGTGTTGTTTGTGTGTAGTGTGTGTATAGTGTGTGTGTAGTGTGTGTAGTGTGTGTGTTTTAACTGACCGTCCTGACAGCGTTCTCCACTGACTCCCGGTGGACAGCGACAGCTTCCAGTCACCGGATCACACACACCTCCGTTCTCACACTTGCACTGGGATGAACAGTTTCTGCCAAACCAACCCTCAAGACAAGCTGCATCACACACACACACACACACACACACACACGTCAGATATGTATACACACAATTACACAAATAAAAGTTGATGACAGAAATGTGGGCGTGGCTCTGAATTGATCTGTCCATCAGAACTCACTCTGGTTGCAGATGATTCCTGTCCAACCTTCAGGACAATCACATCCAGTTCGGTGTGTGTTACACACTCCTCCGTTTATACAGTCGTCACAGGACAAACTGCAGTCCGAGCCGAAAGTGTCGTTCAAACACACTGAGGACAATCAGAAGGAGAGAGAGAGAGAGAGAGAGAGAGAGAGAGAGAGAGAGAGAGAGAGAGAGAGAGAAACAGAGAGTGAGAGAGAGAGAGTGAGAAACAGAGAGAGGGGGAGGAAGGGAGAGAGAGAGCAGGAGAGACGAGGAGAGAGAGAGGAGGGGGGAGACGAGAGAGAGATGTAGAAGAGAGAGAGAGAGATAGACATAGACAGAGAAAGAGAGAGGGGGAGGAAGGGGGAGAGGGGGAGAGAGAGAGAGAGAGAGAGAGAGAGAGAGAGAGAGAGAGAGAGAGAGAGAGAAGGTTAGTATTAATGCAGGTTTGAAAACTAAAATAAAGTCTTCACTATTCAGCCTTTTATTTACCCAGAAGTATAACATCATTATAAATGACATAAACAACACACTGAGCTGTTTATCCTCATGCAAATGCTAATTTATATAAACCACACCCACTTTTCCTGGTAAGCCTGTTACACATGGCCTACATTTGCATACTGGAACCTGATTGGCTGTTTAGTTTCACGAGGTAATTATATTTAACTGAACAAATGAATGTCTTATTAAGGCCAACATGGCTGTTGTATATCTGACCAGATAGAGTCACTCTGCCTGTGGTGTGTCAGTAGTATGTCATTATGTAAAGCTGCTTATAAAACATCAGAGAGTCTTTTATAGAAAACGTCTGTCAGTGAAATGTTTTTGGTCCTTACAGCAACACCACTGCAGGTGAACTAACGGCCACATTAGTAGGAAATAACGGCACTGAAACAAGTTCCTCGAGTGTTCCTCCCCGAGTTGTCTGTGGAACCCTGGCTGTGTTTTTAATACAAGAGCTTTCAGGGTTTCCTCCAGAACAACAAGCCTGAGGTTCTACACAGGATCTGCTTCGTTCGTCTGCAGACGGCCGAGTATCACAAGATCCCACACTACCAACCAAAACCACACGACTGGATCACGTGTATGTAACTCCACACATCTGCAGATCGGGAGAAGATCGGCATCTAACCGAATTTTTCTGTCAGTGTGTTCTCAGCACGCAGCTCTCCTTCATCATCCTCGTAGTCATCATAGTGCTCCGGCTGTGAGGAATCCTTGATCAGATTTAACAGCCAGGTCTCCTTCACCTGACCGGTGTGGAGAACTGTTCTGTCCAGAACTGAAAACACACACACACACACACACACACACACACACACACACACACACACACACACACACACGTTATGTTACATGACTGTAGACGTGTTAAGTGAAGGAGATGATGGTCAGAAGCAGTAACAGGTTCTCACATGTACAGGAGCGACGGTCCGTGTTCAGACCATATCCTGGTGTGCAGGAACACTTGAAGGAACCGGCGCTGTTCTGACACTCGTGTTCACAGCCTCCGTTCTCAGCCAGACACTCGTCTATATCTGTACACACACACACACACACACACACACACACACACACGCGCGGTCCAATAATAAACATCTAAACATTTATTGGACGAATCCGTTAAGAGAAACTCGTTAAGTGTCGAAACTCTTCCACTGAAGTAGAAGGATGATTATGGAGAACTTTTCATGCCGACGGAAATCGATAAGGGAACAAATTACAAACGACTTTAAACAGAACTTGACCCATGTTTGGATCAGAACCACTTCATCTGGTGCCAGCAGGGTTACATCAACACCAGTCCTACATTTAACCTCTTATTTCACACCACGTTCACATCAGTTTCCTGTCGATGGAACAGAAACATTTTAATGTTTATGATTTCCTGAATGACAAAAAGGAAGTAATTTTATTGAAGACTAAATCTGTCGATCGATCCGTCCGCGCGTTTACGATGTTGGTCCCATATAAATCCTACAAAATAGAATTCAATTCCATTATTGGCGGTTGTTGGGGACCGGAAACCCTTGCGATAGGTGAAAATCCGCGAAGTAGGATTGGCGCTAAGTTTGACCTTTTCACTGATGGTCATCATCTTCCTCTTCCTCTTGGGCTCACTAGAGGAATCTTTCGCAGAGGCACGGCGCTTAGGAGGCATCATAAGGGCTTAACGAGAAGTTAATTTCGAACACGATACGTGAGACACAGTTGACAGCGTGAACGAGAGTGGCGAGATACGACAAGGGAAGAGGCTGGGAGAGGATGCGATGATGCGCAGCCGATCAGCTCAGATCTCACACCGGGAACCAATCACGTGCCTCGTCTCAGTCTGAGGGTATGTACAAAGCCTCTGAGAGAGTTTCTCTTTGTCTGGCATCCTGGGAAACATTTTTATTTTTATTTTTCGATGAATATTTTTGAAAAATCAGCGATGCGCTGAGGCCGCGAAACATGAACCGCGAAACTTGAACCGCGAAGTGGCGAGGGATTACTGTAATTATATTCTACAATTTTTTTTTTTTTTTAAACAACGGACTGTTTCATAACGAAGATTTTCAGAAGTACAAATTAAAAATGATCCCAGGCGGTGAGTAAAAACTCCCTGAGATGAAATGAGGGAGAAACGCTGAGAGGAACCAGACTGAGGGGAAGCAGCCCATCTACAGCTGTGTACTGTATGGTCAAAAAAGTGCAACTGTGTAAACAGAAACACTATTGCCCCTTTTCCACCGGGGCAGTTTGAGTGCGGGTTCGGATCCTAATTTAGAACCAGTTCTGTCTTTTTCGACCGCCAAAGCACCGGCTCTGAACCAGGAAAAGTGGTTCTTAATTAGCACCAAAACGTTGCTGGTCTAGACTTAAGAACCGCTTGCGTCAGGAGCTGTGGGCGGGGCTGTGGGCGGGGCTACTGTTAGCACATTTGATAATGTACCTTAAGTATACTAATGTTTAATACACTTTTACTTTACCACGATATGATACATTATCAGCACACATGATAGTAGGTAGCTACATGCTAAGGCTACATTTTTTCTGTGTTAACGATAAAATAACGTTATGTACTTTATCGATTACAACCTCTGTTTATACAGATTACACGGAGCCGCACGTACACGTCGGATTCGCCGCGTTTGGGTGTTCATGTAGGTTCACAAAGCCATGAGCATTAACAGTAAAGCGACATCCGCCATTGTTGTTGTGTTTGTGTTTGTCGCTGCTGCGCTAACGTCGCTGTGTAACGTGACACGTATACAGTGACGTCACACTCGGCGCTGTGATGCTCTCTAACCGATGGAAAGGCAAACCGGTTCTTAGAAGGTTCTCCAGTGGAACCGACTCTGAACCAGCACCAGTGCTAGCTCTGAACCAGCACCCGGTTCTGTTTGGTGGAAAAAGGGGTAATGAACAACTACTAATAAACTAATACTAATGAATCAGTCATTTCTGAACTCAACAATGGAGATTTAAGCCTGAACCTAAAGCAAACCAAGGAGGATCATCTACAGCAACCGTCTTCAGAAGTGCAGAAGGATTCAGGATCACTTGTATCTCAGGACAAGTCTTAAAGACAATAATAAAGAGTCTACCAATTTCAGTCTGCTCTGAAGATATGGATGGGTCATAACTCTGTAAATCATCAGACTGAAGTACGACAAAACACAACGTGAAGTAAAAAATCAACACAATGCTCCGCGATGTCTCCGTGGATTTCAAGGCAACACGCACCGTCACAGCTGCAGCCGTCCGAGTCGAGCCTGTAGCCTGCGGCACAGTAGCACTCGTAGCCTCCTGGGTAATTCATACAGTCCTGCTCACAACACGA
>NC_062519.1:1727758-1732758 GCF_022655615.1 Tachysurus fulvidraco | reverse complement strand
CAACCATCTAGGGATCTTCTGCATTAAGATACAACCATCTAGGGATCTTCTGCATTAAGATACAACCATCTAGGGATCTTCTGCATTAAGATACAACCATCTAGGGATCTTCTGCATTAAGATACAACCATCTAGGGATCTTCTGCATTAAGATACAACCATCTAGGGATCTTCTGCATTAAGATACAGCCATCTAGGGATCTTCTGCATTAAGATACAACCAACTAGGGATCTATAGTTTAAAGTTCTTCATCCATTCAGGTTGCTCTGCTATGCTAGGACAGATGTATTCGACAACATTTCTCTCTAAGCATGATCAACACGTTCACGTGTCTCTCCCCTTCAGTATAAACAACATGTTCTCACTGCTTTCTCTCCAAACAAAACCTGTGGCCACTTAAAATAAAATCCAGCCATTAAAAAGCCAATAAAAGCTTCGCTCCCTCCAAAAGGAATGAAAGAGGTCAGTGTTATACAGCATCAGCTCTCTAACGCATAACACTGCAATAACCAGGTTTCAACGCAGAACCTCTGCATGAGACGCCGCAAAGTCCAGCTTTCATTGGCGATGGCTTCAGAGCCATTCTTTGTAAAGGAGCACCAAATGGGACTCAGATTAGCTTACAGAAGGACTCGGAGACATCTTCATCCTCATCGATCGATGGTAAAACAAAGCGGTTTCCATAAAGCTCCATAATGATGCTTTGCTAGTTAACTTCTTTGTGTGTACGCCAATGTTTTCTCTAATGATATAAAAACAAATTCAGGGTCACGTGTGAGAACTTCCACTGACCTCCTGCTGTTGGTTTTGGACTGGGAAGTAAATTTGGGTTTAAATTGTAACCACTTGTCAAATTAAACTTATGGTAAATATGGAAATACAGTCAGTGTATTATTATGAAACACAGCAGGTTTGGGGTTTACCTTCCGAAATAGACTAACACTTTGACAAAAGGAGTTAAATCTGCTGCTATCCCATTTAGGGTTGACTGTAGAGATGAATCCAGGGTTGGATGTAGGGTTGGATGTAGGGATAAATGTAGGGCTGGGTGTAGGGCTGAATACATGGTTGGAGGAAGTGCTGGATGTAGGGTTGGATGTAGAGATGGATATTTATATAAATCCAGGCCTGGATGTAAAGCTGGATATAGGGTTGGATTTAGGGTTAGATGTAGGGCTGGATGTAGGGCTGGATATAGGGTTGGATGTAGGGTTAGATGTAGGGTTGGGTGTAGGGCTAGATGTAGGGTTGGGTGTAGGGTTGGATGTAGGGTTGGGTGTAGGTTTGGGTGTAGGGTTAGATGTAGGGTTGGGTGTAGGGTTGGATGTAGAGTTGGCCATAGGGTTGGCCGTAGGTTTGGATAAAGGGTTGGGTGTAGGGTTGGCTGTAGAGTTGGCTGTAGGGTTAGATGAAGGGTTGGATGAAGGGTTGGATGAAGGGTTGGGTGTAGGGTTGGCTGTAGGGTTGGATGTAGGGCTGGATGTAGAGTTGGGTGTAGGGTTGGGTGTTGGGTTGGATGTAAAGTTGGGTGTAGGGTTGGATGTAGGGTTGGATGTAGGGTTGGATGTAGAGTTGGGTGTAGGGTTGGATGGAGTTGGGTGTAGGGTTGGATGGAGTTGGGTGTAGGGTTGGCTGTAGGGTTGGATGTAGGGCTGGATGTAGAGTTGGGTGTAGGGTTGGGTGTAGGGTTGGATGTAAAGTTGGGTGTAGGGTTGGATGTAGGGTTGGATGTAGGGTTGGATGTAGGGTTGGGTGTAGAGTTGGGTGCAGGGTTGGATGGAGTTGGGTGTAGAGTTGGGTGTAGGGTTGGATGGAGTTGGGTGTAGAGTTGGGTGTAGGGTTGGATGGAGTTGGGTGTAGAGTTGGGTGCAGGGTTGGATGGAGTTGGGTGTAGAGTTGGGTGTAGGGTTGGATGGAGTTGGGTGTAGAGTTGGGTGTAGGGTTGGATGGAGTTGGGTGTAGAGTTGGGTGTAGGGTTGGATGGAGTTGGGTGTAGAGTTGGGTGTAGGGTTGGATGGAGTTGGGTGTAGAGTTGGGTGTAGGGTTGGCCATAGGGTTGGATGTAGGAATGGATGTAGAGTTGCGTGTAGAGTTGGGTGTAGGGTTGGCAATAGGGTTGGATGTAGGAATGGATGTAGAGTTGCGTGTAGAGTTGGGTGTAGGGTTGGCCATAGGGTTGGATGTAGGAATGGATGTAGTATGGCCATGTAAACACTTGATGCATTCTCAACATTGAGATAAAGCCTCCATCTATCCCATGCAGTGTGGAGCGACAGGCCGTATGGGAGGTTCACTGGGAGGTCATTTACTACATCACCTCATTACACAACACTGTAAATGTCGTCTGTTCTCACACTAAATATGCTACACATCACATCACAGGCTTCGGGACGACGCAGGTTCAGTAGACACAAAAACTTTACAAACCCCAGCTGTTATAGCGCCGATGTTTATTGTCACATAAAAAATAAACCAAGATAAATCAAGAACATTAAGTGAAAAGTAATCAGAAATAATAATAATCAGCGTACAACATGCAGGATGTAGAGATGGATATTTATATAAGTATTTATATAAATTATATCAGTGGCAAGATTGTGAGGAACCCTGAACTGTGATCTGTGATGTTTAACCTCCTTTTGGTTTCATCCGACTGCTCCAGAGCTCACGGGGTTTTATATTCGAAAGTTACAGTAACAATAAAGCTGGCGTTCTCTCACTCACCTGGTCTCAGGTAGCTCATGCTGAACCTGTTATATGCAGTGAAGCACGGTGGCTTGTAGCAGTCCCTAAAACTACGCCAGGAAGAAGAAGAAGAAGAAGAATACACCGAATAAACAAAGCTGAGATGAAGCCCGGTAAAGAGAAAAGGAATCAGAAGCCAGATGTACGACGGCATGTCGACGACCGCTTCAGTCCCTGTGATGGACACTGATAGGTTGTGTGGACCGAGAAGACACCAGGAGTCAGGAATGTGTCTTTCCTTTCAGTTCTCCCTCACTCTTATATAGCTTTACTCATTCTCTCTCTCTCTCTCTCTCTCTCTCTCTCTCTCTCTCTCGCTCTCTCTCTCTCTCTAGTCCCCTCCTTTTCTACAGTATAACTTCGCACTCCTTTAACCGAAGGCCAATTACACACAGTTAGGAAGATTTTCAGCTTTGTCTTAAACACAAATTTACCCCAAAGGTATCTGAGTGAAATCCCAGGCTTTGCTCTGCTCTCTGCTCACAGAAGGTGGCTTCATTTATAAAGGATTTAAAACTCCATTCTTTTACCCAAAACAAAGCTCAAACAACTTAAAATAAATCAAATACATATATATTAGGCTGTAAAATGACTTCATCTGTTGTAATATTGTCACTACATAAAAATTCCATTTTAGTCTGTGTGTATTTTGTGATCTCAGTACATTATTGCCTTTTATATATATATAAGTAAAATGCTGTGAAACATTAGCGTGTACATTTTGCTTGTCTAATCTAAATAAATAAAATAATAAATCTGTTCGTTTTCATATTTAATTCTTAATTACATTTATATGCTTAAAGGTGGGGTGTAAAATGTTTGAAAGCCAATGTTGACATATAAAATCACCAAAACAAACACGCCCCTAACCCAAACGGGCCCCACCCCTGTATCGATAGCTCCGCCCACACATACATACGTAACCCAGGCGACTAACAGAAAGAAACGTGTCTTTATCATAGCTGAAGGGAAGAACAATACGATTGTAGATAAACAAACAAGCAAAAATGCCACACAAGCATAATGATGTAAAGGACAAAGGCATATATTAGTTCTGTGTAACAAAGCAAAACCAACGTTACTCACCTATCGAGAAGGAAAAAAGCGCCTCGGCGTCTTAAGTAAAGTCGGCCACATATTCACAGGTCGGAGTTTCCCGAGTCGATAACTCCTGAGCTAAACGCTGTTACTACACAAAAGGCGGTTGTAGCTGCCTCTCTACATTACTACGATAGAAAAGAGGTGTTGTTTGTGTAGTAACAGCGTTTAGCTCAGGAGTTATTGACTCGGGAAACTCCAACCTGTGAATATGTGGCCGACTTCCTGCTCCTTCAGTTCTCTCCAGCGCTGGAAAGCTGATCCTATATTAACACGTCCTACTTCTTGTCCTTATCGTAAGTCTTTCTTCTCTTTCTTTCTTTGTTTTTATCCTCCATGTCGATGTTAAAACCGCTTTCTGCTAACGTCACACATGCGCACTGAACACTTTCTCCGCCACATATCGACAAGCCCCGCCCCTTTCTGCTTATTGGCTACACGTTTGTTTTGTATTTGTTTGTTTTGAATTTAATTGTTCGGCCCAACGTTTTCAGTTTTCTGAAACATTTTTTAAACATCGGAGACCCCACCTTTAAACATGTGGGAAACATTATTTTTCAATAATGTACACTTCATTAAGGTAGAACATTTGTATTTGCGTGACTAAAAGCAGAGCTTTGTGATCTCGGTCGTGTTCTCAGCCACGTGGAGCCTGATTTCAGTCATAAGCAGCTGACATGGAGTCGGGAATTACATCATACTTACAAAGGCAGAAAGACGAGGAATGAACACGACACGCTTTAGCGTAATGAATTTCCCACAAACTCTCGATATGATGGCAGTAATTGGTGTGATGAGAAGATATTCGGTCCCCAGACAGACAGATAAACGCAGCCCGGTCTCTGACCCTGGATTCCTGCACAGACCACTTTTATTTGTGTCTCTGATTAAAATGTGGCTCATTTTTAATAGCAGAAACTTAAACACAAAACGTTTCAATCTGTTTTTTCGATAATCGTCGCCACGCAGACCAAAACTCTGCTTTTTACCTTATTATTAAAGTACATCTGATTTTTAATAGCTACGACTTCAGTTATATTTCTTCATATTTCCTATTACTATGTATTTTTACTCCTTTATACACCTTCGGTTATTTTCCTTCAAAATTCTTTACAATTTAAATGATAATCATTAACATATTTACATTAACATTTAA
>NC_062519.1:1720258-1725258 GCF_022655615.1 Tachysurus fulvidraco | reverse complement strand
ACCACACAAAACAAAACACACACACCACACACAAACACCCACCACACACACACACACACCAAACCCACACAACCCACACCACCACACACACACACAACACACACACCACCCCCACACACACACACACAAACACACCCACAAACACACACCCACACCCACACCCCCACACCCACCCACACACACACCCCCACACACACACACACACACAAACACACCACACAAAAACACACACACACACCACACACCAACTACACACACACACACACACACACACCCACCACCACACACAAACACACACACACACACACACCACAAACCACACCACCACACACCACCACACACACAAACACACACACACCAAACCACACCACACCCACACACCCACACACCCCACACACAACACACCCACACACCACACACACACACAACACACACCCTCACACACACACACACACTACACACACACACACACACACAACAACACACACACACAACACACCACACAAACACCAAAAAACCACACACTAAACCCACACACACAAACACACAACACACAACACACCACCACACACAACACACCACCACACACAACACGACAAAACACACACCACAACACACACACACACACACACCAAAAACACACACACAAACACAAACACAAACACACAAAACACACACACACCACACACACACACACAGCAAACACACAGACACAACACAAACATTACACAAAAACCACAACACACACACACACAACCCACACACACAAGAAAACACACACACATAACACACACCAACACAAACACACACACACACTATACACACACACACACACACACACAATACACAAACAAACACACAAAAAAAACACAAAAACAAACACACACACACACACACACAAACACACACACACACACACACACACACACAAACACACACACACAAACACACACACACAAACACACACGCAAACACACACACACACACGCAAACACACAAACACACACACAGCACACTTCCATCATTTATACAAAAGCTTTACAAACAGCACTTAAGTTAAATAAAGACGCCGCTGCAGTAAACAGTAAACACAGCAGTTATTCAGCACTAATGTAGTCTTTACGACGTGTTTCTGCTCTTATTGCTGTACGATGAAATATGAAGCAGGGTTTAAATTCTTACTCATAAATATCTGAAGCTAAATGATGTGACTGGGATGAATAAAATAAAGACATTTAATCCCACGTCAACTCTGAACCCAACAGATACGACATTTCTCCTTTCCAACCATTTTGTTTCCCCTTTCATAAATAAATACACGTGAGGGTTGTGGGATTTGCCCCCGGTGGTGGTGGGATTTGCCCCCTGGTAACGTTCTTGCAGTTTGTGGATCACGACAGCAGACAGAAACAATCCGGTTGTTCTCTAATGAGCTTCGTCACGCTACTGATGTGGAAAAATGACCAACATACCGCTCGCAGTCGCAGGTACAGTACCGACGAACCTGACACTCTAAGCTCTGTTCTATGTCCCGGCACAGATCGAGTTCCTGTCCATTAGACTGCAAGCTGCTTTCCAAGACAGAGTGAATTAGCACAAAGTAATGAGTATTGTATTGATCATGATAAAAGGAGGACACCTGAGCGATGGAGTCACGACCTCTTTAAAAGTCAATAAGCCGCAGCAGCGCTCGAGACGGAGACGGAGACGGAGACGGAGTGTAATGTAGCACGGAGGCTCAACAAGAGGCTCATCACGACTCGGAGAAAGTCCCGTGGCACGTCGCCGCGGCATGTTTTACCGTGTAACGCAAGACCCTGTCCTCATCACGCTGATGTCCAAAATCACTTCCAGAGACAGACAGAAGATGTCCAGGGTCAAAAAGTCCCGTGTGATTAAAATCAGGTGAACGATGAAGAGACGCTTTATTGGAAACCCTACAAATGAAGTAATGAGAAAAGTTATGACCTTCTGTACGAATCGGATTCTGTCACGAGGAGCTTCCTCTCACCTTGGCAGGTCTTTCCGTCCTCCTTGAGTTCCTGTCCTGATGGACACTTGCAGTAGAAGCTGCCAATAGTGTTGCAGCACAGAGTCTCGCAGCCTCCGTTCGTCTCCTCGCACTCGTTCACGTCTGACGGAGAGAAAACGACAAACAATCACATGAGCTTCACACACACACACACACACACACACACACACACACACACACACACACACTTTAAGCTTCCTTCCACTAACATTATTTACTCCGTTAGTTAACACGATTCCTGATCGGCTGATAGGAGGACGATCAGGAGGTGATTTGAAAAAAAAACGAAATCACAGCCACATGTTAGAACTCATAAGTAAGTCCTTTCAGATATCACAGAGGAAGTAAACAGTAAGAGGCTTCATCTGTCCTTCAGTTCCTCCCCGTGTGTTTATCCGCTTGTGCATTTCCAACACTTCCCGTCAGTAAACACCTCGTTACGTTGGCCTTCGGACACCGATTACAAAGCAGGAAGGTGGTCAAAGGGGCAGAAAAACAGCTGAATGGAAATTTACCCTGGGGTGATTGCCTGAAGTTCTCAGGTGGATGAACCACCATGTCATTTCACACCAGGTCTAGACCATGAGCTCTGAACAAACACATCTGTGTAAGATCCTGAACAATGAACAAAAATGTGAGGGAGATTCTTCTGTCTCTCCTGAGGACCTCCTAAATGTTCTGTGTAGACATTCATTCATTCATTTCCTACCGCTTATCCGAACTTCTCGGGTCACGGGGAGCCTGTGCCTATCTCAGGCGTCATCGGGCATCGAGGCAGGATACACCCTGGACGGAGTGCCAACCCATCACAGGGCACATACACACTCTCATTCACACACACACTCACACACACACACACACGACGGAGAATTTTCCAGAGATGCCAATCAACCTACCATGTCTTTGGACCGGGGGAGGAAACCGGAGTACCTGGAGGAAACCCCCGAGGCACGGGGAGAACATGCAAACTCCACACACACAAGGCAGAGGCGGGAATCGAACCCCCAACCCTGGAGGTGTGAGGCGAACGTGCTAACCACTAAGTCACCGTGGGTCAAATTTTTGACCCACCGAGAAAGTTTGCGTGGTCAGAAACAGCCGCAGCTGCTGACTGTTAAAAACATGATCTGAGCAAACACAAAGCATCGATCCTGGTTTATATATCCATCTGGTTCAAATGAGACCTCAATTAACGAGCGGAAAACCAGACAAACCCGTGTATCGTAGGACACGAGACAGGAGACATTCTTCACCTCAGAACTACAACAGAACTGAGGTTTCTAGAGCTGCACGATGTGATGTGATAAAAATAAAACATATCATATTCATATCATATCAGGATATTCTAAGACATTTTCTACCATCGGGCCATCCTTAAAAATATTTTGGTTTGCAACCCGTGCCTTCGGGCGCATCGTCGCAAACCTTATTTTGATGCTGGACAGTTTTTACAGAACTTCGTGCCAAGTTAAAGCGTGTCGAGCTGTTTTAATGACTTAGATGTATTATGGCGCCCGAACCCGTACGACTTTGAACGGTGACCGCAAACATTTTGTTTACTGCAGCCGCAGCCATCGTTACCGAGCGCAAACCGTCGTCTCTGACAGTGAATGAGAGAATGAGACGAAGCGAACGTACAGGCCGTAGTGTGACATCCGGGAACCAATAGCGTAAACATAGATGACGTCACTGGTTCTTATTTAAAAGAAAGAACGTAGCCTTCGTCTGTATGCAGGCCAATTTATATATTTACAATACTTACTAAAATATAATTATTATTATTGTATTGCTTTTGTATTAGTTGTTGGGGGACACGGTGGCTTAGCGGTTAGCACGTTCACCTCACACCTCCAGGGTCGGGGGTTCGATTCCCGCCTCCGCCTTGTGTGTGTGGAGTTTGCATGTTCTCCCCGTGCCTCGGGGGTTTCCTCCGGGTACTCCGGTTTCCTCCCCCGGTCCAAAGACATGCATGGTAGGTTGATTGGCATCTCTGGGAAATTGTCCGTAGTGTGTGAGTGTGTGAGTGAATGAGAGTGTGTGTGTGCCCTGTGATGGGTTGGCACTCCGTCCAGGGTGTATCCTGCCTCGATGACCGATGACGCCTGAGATAGGCACAGGCTCCCCGTGACCCGAGAAGTTCGGATAAGCGGTAGAAGATGAGTGAGTGAGTGAGTGAGTGTTAGTTGTTTGAAGAGTAAAACAAAAAAATGTTCGGTCTTAACGCAAATTTTACAACCGGCAAGTCGGTCGGACTTAAAGCACAAAAAAAAATGTGAGTCGGTCCTAAATTGACGGTCGGTCGGGTTACGGCAAACAAGAACATTTTTAAGGCTGGCCTAAACAACATGCAACATGACGTATACTGTATATACTGTACACACGGTAGGTACGATTCGACTCGTCCGTATCAACTTTACCTCGGTTTATTCCGTGAAACATTATTTCATACCGACAGTGAGAATGATGGACTCTACATACATCCGTTAAATATCCGTTTCCTTTTTAAACACGTCACGTAACATCGGCCGCTCGTTCCAGTCAGACGATGATGAGTCTCTCACTGAAGTCCCTGATCTCTACTGCAGCACATAATCAACAAATAATGAGACAGAATCGAGGGATAAATGATAGAAATGAGAATTGAGCTCAGGGAAAAGTGGGTCCTGATGCAGCAGATGTTTGTTCATGGGCCAAATCCTGTTACTTCAGACTCCAGGTATGTTCGACCGGAATATTAATAAGCCGTCATGGTGTAATATGGCAAACTGATGTACTTATCAAATTTCTCTTTTAATCCACCTGCTTTAATCTACACAGTTTTCCTACAAACTCTTTCTAAACACGGAGAAAAATCCGCTGCTTTATTGTGATGTGCACGTGTGGCTCCTGGAGGTCCGGTGTGTACGAGCCGCGTTCACGGGTTACTGCGTTTTAACAAGCCACCAGTCAGAGCTACTGAATTCAGAGC
>NC_062519.1:1657758-1715258 GCF_022655615.1 Tachysurus fulvidraco | reverse complement strand
TGAGAACATCACTGAGAACATCACTGAACATCACTGAGAACATCACTGAGAACATCACTGAGAACATCACTGAGAACATCACTGAACATCACTGAGAACATCACTGAGAACATCACTGAGAACATCACTGAGAACATCACTGAGAACATCACTGGGAACATCACTGAACATCACTGAGAACATCACTGAGAACATCACTGAGAACATCACTGAGAACATCACTGAACATCACTGAGAACATCACTGAGAACATCACTGAACATCACTGAGAACATCACTGAGAACATCACTGAGAACATCACTGAGAACATCATTGAACATCACTGAGAACATCACTGAGAACATCACTGAGAACATAACTGAACATCACTGAGAACATCACTGAGAACATCACTGAGAACATCACTGAGAACATCACTGAGAACATCACTGAGAACATCACTGAGAACATAACAGAACATGACTGAGACTGTGGTTTAAAGGTTGTGAGTTCAAATCTGAGGAGCACCAGGCTGCTGCTGCCGGGCCCCTGAGCAAGGCCCTTAACCCTCAGTATCTCAGTTATATTAATAAGATAGATATTAGTCACTCTGTATCGAGGAGTCTGCCAGAGCTGTAAATGTAAATCTGTGACATCGGACATCACTGATTAATTTACAGTAGCATCATCACACACACACACACACACACACACACACACACACACACACACACACACACACACACACACATATACAAACACACACACACACATGCACACACACGCGCACACACACACACACACACACACAATCCCACAAACACACACACACACACAAACACACACACACACACACACAATCCCACAAACACACACACACACAATCCCACAAACACACACATACACACACACATACACACACACACATACACACACATACGCACACACAAACACACACACAGAGACACACAGACACAGACACACACACGCGAACACACAGAGAGACACACAGACAGACACACACACACATACAGACACACACACACACACACGCACACACACACACACACTATCCCACAAACACACACACACACGCACACACACACACACACACACACAGGTTTATTCCTAACTAACTATACAATTTGTATATCCGAAAGATATCATTATACCCACAAGAATAAATGGTTAATAAACCCAGCTGTAAAGCCTCTAATAAACTATCGCTATGTAATGAGACGGGTTTTGGACAAGACGACGTGTTTGACACCTAAATCACGACCTTACAAACGTCTCCGTCACATCGAAAAGTCGTGCGGAACAGAAACGAGTCGAACCGATGAGTCAGTATTTGGTAAACACTTTTCTCACCGCAACAAAGACGACACAGACTTTGTGTGCGAATTCTCTGCATATCTCTGTTTTTAACCAGCTGCCTTTGGTTTCCACACATTTTCTGTTCCAAAGGCATGTGTTGACAGGACACAGCAGACCAACAACCGCCGTCACTCGCTAGATAACACGCAGCCATCGGTAGCATGCTGGACTCTCTGACTCCAAAACACTGGCTGGAACACAGCAGTGATGCAAACGTACATGCTGGAGTGAAGAGTCAGGGGAAAAGCTCTGGGTTTCGTCTTTCTAATAACATACGAGCAGGAACAGAGTGAACAACTAGTCTGGTTAAGGGAACATAAAGCAGCGCAAGCCACAAAACTGTTCAAGATGAACTACAGTTAATCAAATCTGGACTCTCAATCCCAGAATGCATCTGGGTCGTACGACTCAGCTTGGCTAGAGACGGTGATGGCGATGGCTGCAGTTTGGGAAGCTGATGTACTGTAGGCGAGCAGGCGAGACAGATGAAAGCATTAAAGTGCCGCCGCATCGCGTCGTTCCTTTAGCCGGATCTACGGTGGCCGAGAAGCGCAAAACACATTACAGTAACAAATCCGAAAACACGACGACGATTCAGACGACCCGGAAGAGGTCGGTATAGTTTGTGATTGGAACACGTACCGATCATCGGACGAGACCCCTGTCACTCGAGGTATACAGGAAGTACAACAGTCTGCGCAGGGAAAAGTGTGAACGTGTGTAAAAGTGAACAAAATGTATTGTACTTACTGTGGATTAATTCTGTTATTTTCTTATATTTAAACAGAGAACTTTACACATTACACATAAGATCCCATACCTGTATATCTTGAGTGACAGGTGTCTCGTCCAATGATCGCTAAGTTTCCATTCAAAAACGATACCTACCGTTTCCGGGTTGTCTGACTCGTCGTCGTGTTTTCGTATTTGTTCATTTGTTTTGCACTTCTCAGCCACCGTACGAATCCCTGTGCTCCGCTAACGGCAGGCATTCGGACGGCTAACCCGCTAACCGGCGTGATGAGGAACGGGTCAATGAAAGGAGTTCATTAAACTCATCATAGAATTGTAACTGTAAAATAAAATAAATGTCACATGAAGGTTAATTATAAAGATTAATATTCTAATAGTTCAGGATGGAGTTAAAAGAAACGACATATTAAGGGAAAAAAAAAAACATCGCGTGCCTCGGCAACAAGACACGTGTCCGATATCACCGAGCCTTCGGTAACGCCCACTTCCTGTTCCACTGCTTCATGACTCAAGATGATGTCAACAGACGATGAAAATAGGCTTCTCTAACCCTCGGGATACGACCTATGACCTTCTACATGTGCCGTGTCTGTGTGCTACCTGTTAGGGCCTGACTGCTTGACCTTTTGTTCCTGGAGGCGTGGTGTAGACGCCTGCAGCGACACGGCGCGAGCACGAGGAATGTCTCAGTTACTGCTGCATGTGCCGCGAGGAAACACGTCGCATCACAACACGAATCGGTAATTAAGGTTACGGAAATAACGTTCTCTCAACGTTCTACAGACATGACGGTTTTCACCCCGCAGGCAAAACTAATCGGCATTAAAAATAAAATATTAGTGTGGGAAAAGTTGTAGGAACGTTTCTAAAGCGTCGTGTTCTCCAAAAAATGTTAAACTAAAAATCCGGTTCAAACGTTTTGCTAACGTGAGAAAACCCGCTGTTTAATCCGTAAGAGCGTAGCGGACGTGATGTCATCGTTTTCGACCCCGGAGTAACGCTGTCAAGTTAAACGTCTTAGCCCTGTTATGGTGTGGGACACGGGCCCTGCTTTCATGATGAAGCCATCAGAGATCTCACATCTGTGTGCTGAGGGTCATCATCAGGGCAAAAGCGTCAGTGCTAAAAACTTTCGCATGTCTTTCACAGGAATACTGTGTTCTATCTGAAACCCAGTAATTAAGCTGATTTCACACTTGGCGTAATTTCCACCAGCGTTGGTTTTACACGATGCTCACAAAGCGGCACTTTTGAAGAACATCTAGAGGAACCTCTTTTGTTTTTTTGGTCCCAAAAGAGCACTTAGATGGTAGATGGAAAAGTAGATGGAGTAGATGGAAAAGCATCAAGTAACATCAAACCGATGTTTGTCTGATGATTCGTTCACCATTTTCTCTTCGTCTCGTCCTCCAGCCAGTTCCCATCCGACCCGCTGACAGGACGTCTGCTCTATCGACTCTCTCCCTCGTACACGAGCTCGGATTATTTACACACAGATCCACAGAATAAAACAAAAACAATCAACTGAATTTTTTTATAGTTCAATTATTAATCAATAATCAATATTATTAATTAATTAATTATTAAAACTTTCAACGTCCAAGATTGTTAACGTTCAGGTCTAAAAAAAAAAAAAAAAAACTCGCACTGTTTAGGACAAAAAACATTACAAATTAAAACTAGCTTTCACAGAGATTTAATTTTATATGTTATTTCATTTTATTTAGAAAGTTAGTAAAGATTATGGAGAGTCAATATCCTGAAAAGTTACAGCTCAAGTTTAGAGTTTTTATAGCAAACTCACGTGATTTGGAGATCATTTGCGTATTAAAAAAAGAGGCTTAAATTCGCTGTTCGTGATTTTTGTTATTTATTGTGTGTAAAAGTGTTAAAAGGAAAGATGAACAAGAACAAGCACGCAGAGAGAAGAAGAACGTGGAGAAGAACGAGGTGCTGGAAGCGAGTCTTCTTTCAGGACGTCATTAAGGAGGATGGATGTGACTGAAGGCTTTGGGGCATCTGCTGTAATCACTCAATGCTTCATCAGCTATCACCACAGGAAGTAGAGCAACAAAGAACAGGAAACCAGACAGGAAACAGGACTCTGTCAGGTTTATCGCTCAGTAAGAGTCACGTGAGCATGAAAAATCTGAATCTTCTGTCAAACTTAGTATTACTATTTAACTCAGTATTACTATTTAACTCAGTATTACTATTTAACTCAGTAGTACTATTTAACTCAGTATTACTAGTTAACTCAGTATTACTATTTAACTCAGTAGTACTAGTTAACTCAGTATTACTATTTAACTCAGTATTACTATTTAACTCACTATTATTATTTAACTCAGTATTACTATTTAACTCAGTATTACTAGTTAACTCAGTATTACTATTTAACTCAGTAGTACTAGTTAACTCACTATTATTATTTAACTCAGTATTACTATTTAACTCAGTATTACTATTTAACTCACTATTACTATTTAACTCAGTATTACTATTTAACTCACTATTATTATTTAACTCAGTATTACTATTTAACTCAGTATTATTATTTAACTCAGTATTACTATTTAACTCAGTAGTACTAGTTAACTCAGTATTATTATTTAACTCAGTATTACTAGTTAACTCAGTATTATTATTTAACTCAGTATTACTAGTTAACTCAGTATTATTACTCACTAGTATCTTGCACACCGTTTGCACCCCGACTGAAACCAGGTGAAAGTGACGCATCAGTCTGATGAAAGGAAATCAGGAAACTGAGGAATTTACACAGAAACTTCTAGAATATGTAGAAGTCAGAATATCAGACAGGTTTCCTGATGGATCAAAACTTATCAAAGTGCAAATTTATAAAGAAAGATTTATCTAGAGAAAATAAAGACGCAGGATTTTCATCCGCCGTGTGGACAGACAAAGGAGTGAACGTGTTTCTTGATTTATTAACAAAAAGCAAAATCTGTCTCGTCAAAATAAGCAGGTGTTATAATGCAGAAAAGAGATGTTATAATGCAGAAAAATGTTATAATGCAGAAAAGAAATGTTATAATGCAGAAAAGAGATGTTATAATGCAGAAAAATGTTATAATGCAGAAAAATGTTATAATGCAGAAAAGAGATGTTATAATGCAGAAAAGAGATGTTATAATGCAGAAAAGAAATGTTATAATACAGAAAAATGTTATAATGCAGAAAAATGTTATAAAGCAGAAAAGAAATGTTATAATGCAGAAAAGTGTTATAATGCAGAAAAGAGATGTTATAATGCAGAAAAATGTTATAATGCAGAAAAGAGATGGTATAATGCAGAAAAGAGATGTTATAATGCAGAAAAAATTTTATAGTGAAGAAAAGAGATGTTATAATGCAGAAAAATGTTATAATGCAGAAAAGAGATGTTATAATGCAGAAAAATGTTATAATGAAGAAAAGAGATGTTATAATGCAGAAAAGAGATGTTATAATGCAGAAAAGAGAAAAAGTTCACCTTTCATTTCCATGTTTGATGATTTATGCTGAAGGAAAAGAGATGTTATAATGCAGAAAAATGTTATAGTGAAGAAAAGAGATGTTATAATGCAGAAAAAAGGTTCCATCAGAAGTGTGTTAATGAAGCTGAAGGCATGAGCAGGACCTCAGAGTATTCACTCAGGTGTATTTTCACACATTTCTGCGTCTCTGCTCCTTCAGCATAAATCATCAAACGGAAATTAAAGGTGAACTTTTTTCACCCAAGAGCAATTTTTTTGTATAAAACACATTTTTTGCTGCATGTTGTCCAACAAACGAATCCGATCCGGTGACCGGGTTTGACTTCATGCTGTGAAACAGTCAGGTTAAATGTGTAGAGAGAGTCTTTAGGTCCTGCATAACCTTCTGCAGATGAACATCTTTTACCTTCTTCCCTTTTAGTTTCTACTGACCGTAAATTCATTTTACTACAAGGCCGAGGCAGCGCTATAAACCAAGATGAAGGTTATAACTCTCGCTGAATAAATCTTTACAGCTGACCTGTGGAAACACGTCCAGGGCTTTTTTTTTTCCTCCTCAGCTCCTCATGAGGCACCGTGATTAAACATTTTCCTTTTTTATAGTTCAAAAAATTGTTCTCGGGTGAAAAAAGTTCACCTTTCATTTCCATGTTTGATGATTTATGCTGAAGGAGCAGAGACGCAGAAAAGTTTAACAACAACCCAAAAAACCCATCGGGAGTTTAACAGATCGAGTTAAAACAGCCTGATTTATTCCCCAGAGAGCTGAACTGAGCCTAAGGAACCGTACATCTGAGGTGAAGGTGAACTGCCGTGTAAAAATAGCAGGAACGTCTAACCTGGACAATGGTGTCGTAAACATTCGAGCCTGGCCTTGACCCTCCCCGAACCCTGATCCACCCTCAGCAGGTGTTTGAGGACGAATGTACCATGAACCATGAACTCTGAAGAACAAACATCTCCAACAGAAGCACCCGAGCTTCCAAAATTAGGTAAAGAATGACATCGAGACCTAATAAGCATCTGATAAGAATAAATTAAATTAGCTAGGTTAGCTAGGTTAGCTAGTTAGTTAGTTAGCTGCTACTGTTTAGGACTCGCAGTCCACCGGCGGAATGGAGACCCACCATTGAGCCGTTTTCACTAATGATGTTGTGTCTGTGAGTCTGATCTAAAATGATTCGGGACTCTTTTGTCTTTCAGTGAGAGACGTGTGTATTTCCCTTGTGTTTATAAGCTTAACCCTGTGGTTAAAGATCAAGCTACTGATGAACAAACACTTCACAGACTCTCTGACGTGCTGGTGGTCTGGAGAGGTGAAGGCTTTGTAAAAACAGCTACATTTATGACGCCTGGCTGCCCCGACCTTCACATCCGACCCTGTTGACCTGAGTTCATTAGGCTCCCCGCTCCCTCACCCTCCCGGTCACGGTGACGGACCGCCAGCGAAGCTTCGACGCCGTTGCATTCAGCAGAAAACGAGCTCTGATGAAATCCATCATCCGTCACAATCTTCTGATCTAAATAATCTGAGTGGAGTTCAGACCTCGGTACCTTTTACTACACCGGAGTATGGACACGGCGATGACGGACACGCTCACAAAGCGCTCGAGAGAAAAGGGGATATGCTTGAAAATGGCTGGACTCGATGTAGAAATACAGAGACGGGTTCGGTGTCTTAGCCTGTAATTAGACAGGAGGAGTTCACAGCCTCGCCTGAGGACTGGGGTCAACAACCTTCTGTAGCTGAAGCTTCCTTCTTCTGTTCTTCTAAAAACACCTTTAGTTCTGATAGCGAGAGAATATAAGCTGATGTTTAAGGGTATTTCCAAACCTCTTGAAAAGCTAGAACCTGTAAAGGAATTTTATATGATGTGGTTGATGTACCCTGGGGCATAAATCAGTGTCCGATGCTAACGTCGACACCTGAACAAATGCGATCTGGAGCTCAATGTGTCTACACTACACACGTAAATCAGCCACGTTTACACTCCCGCTGAGCAGGAAGATCTGATAGCGTTTCTGGAGAACATGTCCGAGTACCTCGTTAACCCTGTGATGGTATCTCTGTGTGTCTGCCTGCAGTCTGAGTGTAGACGCAGAGCAGCTGCTGGCGTGTAAACAACGCTGACTGTAGGATTACTTTCGCATGGGGATCGAGATCTGTGGCGTCAGAATGGTTTCTTCATCCGAGTTCCACTATCGTTGGGCTTAATAAATAATTAAACAGCCATGTTTAGTGTTTTTGTTGTAAAGATCACCAGATGCACAGTGATGTTCTGCCAGGCTTCTAATAAAACCCTGTTATGAACGCTCTCTCATAGAGAAGTAAAACAGGAGAAACGATGTCAGAGCATTCACACTAGCATCAGGGCTGTCAGGTGTCACGCATTGAGAGTGACAGTCACGCATTTGGGTCTTTTCTCATGCCCCCCCCCCCACACACACACACACACATCGTATTTCTCACGCTGAAAAAGTTACTATTTATCATATATTTAATAAGCCGCAGCGCCCCAAACGTATCAGTCTGCCCCGCTGTGTCTATGGAACCGGGCAGGAACCAAGTGTGTCTCCTCTGGAGCTCTTAGTCGAGCCTGACACTTATCAGCCAATCAAAAAAAGAGGCTACACAACAGCCAATCAGAAAATAGCACAAGTAAGATTTAACGCAACAAACAATGAAAAAAAACAAAACACATACATTAGAGAGGGTATTTTCGATGGTCAATCATGACCCTAAACATGTCTGGGCTTCTGCTGAACTGTTTTATACAGGAGCAACATTACACATGATAAAGGGGTCCGAAAAGGCAACAAACACTTACAATAAACACCACCAGTCATAATCTCTCTCTCTCTCTCTCTCTCTCTCTCACACACACACACACACACACACACACACACACACACACACAAACTCACACACACAAACACAACACACACACAAACTCACACACACACAAACACAACACACACACACAAACAAACACGCACACACACACACACACACACAAACACAACACACAAACTCACACACAAAACATACACACACACACACAAACACACACATACACAAATTAATAAATGGAAATTGAACAAATACTTTGTATTTGGTTAAAATGTGGTCAGGGATCCTGGTGGCAGAGTTTTCTTTTTTTGTTTGTTTGTTTTTTTTTTTTGTCACTTTTGTCACTTTATGTCGCTGGGGGGTTGGAGTGTCGCTGGGGGGTTGGAGTGTCGCTGGGGGGTTGGAGATGTCACTCTTGCCTGTCTTCGAAACTTCAGAGCCCTGTAGCATGCATTAAGCGGCTTGTAGCACTTGTGGGTTTTGGCCTGACTTAAAGTTTTAGCTCCAGTGAGAAGTATTAGCTAAATATTTAGCACCTAAAGCTGACTAATTCATTATAAATGAAACACAGTACTGCTCCAGTCTGAGTGAAAATCCTGTTTGGTTTAACACTCGTCTTCATAGGCTACTAGCTTTTCCCTCAGATTAGTGTAGCAAAGCTAGCTAACTAGCTACGGACATCGATCTCTGCCACTTCCTGTCTGGCAAGCTTTATCTTTCTTCAGAATTCTTTTTTTTTCTTTAGAATTCTTTAAAAAAAAAGATTAAGCTAAAGTTTGTGAAGAAACGTTGGACCGGTCGGAGAAATCGTTCGAAACAATATACGTTTATATGTGTTGCGTTACACTCGTATAAACTAATTTGGACAGAATTTTGAAGCTCTCATCAACTGTTATGAGAAATTTACTTTCAGGGTGGATAATAAACTCCTGCTACACACTTCTGTAACAGCGATGGACGTCGAGCCGCAGGAGAACGCGATCAGAACAACGTGATTAAACGAGCGCACAGGAAGACGTCCTTCATGTCGTGTCAACTCCTTCTCCTTCTCTCCTAGCTTTATTATGTGCTAAAACCACAGGAATATGTCAGATGTCATCACTCGCTGGCACACAGTTCACCATTACACTGAAGTACAACAGACAGGAATGCAGTAACAACACAGTATTAGAGCTGAATTCCTGCTTGACATCATAACCGACAAAAAATCCACTCGGTGTTTAAGGAGCTCGTGTCAGCTTGTCGTCATCTATTTCGATTTTTTTTTTTCCGACCAGTCTAAATTTAAAAAAAAAAAAGTTTAGTCAGGACAAAAGCTCTAGTTGAGTGAAATGTGCTTCTGGTTCAGAAGGTTTACTCAAACTGAAAAAACATGGAGCGAATAATAAATCTTCCTCTTCATCTTCCAAAAGTTTGATGTCTGAACTTGTGAGAAGAAAAAAATATTAGAGTCCGGCTTCCACCTCTTCTATAACGGCAAATCAGCACGTGCTCTGTTGTGGTTTATGGTCTGGATTAGATCTTCCATATCAAGTTAAAGGTTATGTGATGTAGGTCTGGCATTTTGGTCCTTTTAGCTGCCCCTTAAGAAGACAGATGTGGTGAACATCATGTGGAGAAGCTGCTCACTAAGCTAAGCTAAGCACTGTGCTCAGAATTACAGTGCATATTATAATGTTTTATATTATTCACATTGAGTCACGCAGTTCCTGTAATACGTCTCTAAACGATGCTTAATGATGTCCTACAGCTCTACAGAGTCGCCACAATGACCAGCATGGAGTCCCTGCGTCTCAAGAGTCTCTTAGACGTGACCCAAAGGTAACGACGAACCAATGACCGTCTATGATCAAGCTGGGTGTCAGTCACAGAGCAATATAACCATCACACTATTCATAGGCTAATAGCTTCCCTAAGGAGAGAGGGCAAGACCTTATGCAAAGCTCTCCACAGTCAGAACATAACAAAACAAAGGCAACGGGTCTCAACGTGGCGGGAAAAAGTGGAACTGACGTTTCCTTTCAGTACTGCAAATGAGTGGATGGACATTTTGGAGGCAGGGGGTCGACCACATGCGGGACCTGCAGGACGGCTGCACTCCAAGTGCCGTTTAAACCAAACAAAGGAACAAAAAGAAAAGAGGAAAGGTCTTATCGAGCCGGTCGTCGACTCGTGGACGAGTCAGGGCTCTGCTCTCAGCTCAACGGATATAAACTTTTCATTTAAACTAACAGCAGAACAAAAAAAAAACAGAATTATCGACTGACTCAAGAGGAGGGAAGCAGAGTCGTGTAATCTTCAGACTCATTACAGAATGTGTTTGTAATAGTGCTGATAATCGAGAGTCGATCATTTACATAGCGCAGACGATCTAAAGCACGTCAACACCGAACAATCTCAAAAAAAAAATTTATTCCGTGATGTGCAAAATGTGTGTTAAAATGTCATGCATCATGTCAGTCCATCCCATAAAAGCCCATTCTGAAATGATCCCCAGCTGTTCTGAAGTCTGACTGAATATACTTTAGTTTTTAGGTATAACGGAGTGACAAGAAGCGGCGTGAGGAATTTCCTGTCGTGTTCGGGTATCAGAAAAGCAACAGTCTGGTCCGTTCCTGACACACCGCTGAACTGTGGCTTCTCTTCCTTATACTGAACGCAGATGATAAAATTCTTGGCCTTCAACTCCTCGAGACCAACATTATACAGGAGGAAACTCAAATTCAGCCATTACAGATACTCAAGGAAGGAAGGAAGGAAAAAAGGAAGGAAGGAAGGCAGTGCCAAGATACCAAGTTGTGAAATGTGAAATGCATCCACCAACATTTAACAGACCGACCGTTCTTCATCACAGCCGCACTGATAACCGAACGGAGGCTGTGGGACGTGTCCTGTGCAGCACAGAGAGAGGGACGTAGACGTGATCTGTATTCACTCACCGTACTGACAGCTCGGGCCGTGAAAGCCAGCCGGACAGTCGCAGAGCTGTGAGGATCCTTCTCTGCAGCGGCCGCCGTTAAAACAGACTCCATAGCTGCAGATAGCTGCAGGAAGAAAAATAAATGCAGATAAGTGACATGACGGTGACCCCTACTCAGAATTTGTTCTCTGTGTTTAACCCATCCAAAGTGCACACACACAGCAGTGAACACACACACACACACACACACACAGCAGTGAACACACACACACACGGAGCAGTGGGCAGCCATTTATGCTGCGGCGCCCAGGGAGCAGTTGGGGGGATTTGGTGCCTTGCTAAAGGGCACCTCAGTCGTGGTATTGCCGGCCCGAGACTCGAACCCACAACCTTAGGGTTAGGAGTCAAACTCTCTAACCATTAGGCTACGACTTCCCCCAGAGATCAGAGAGGAGAAAATCCTGATGCATGATGTAACCAAACAAAAAACAAACAAACAAAAAAAACACCTGATATAAATGTAAAAATTATAGGCATTAGGCATTAGAAGTAGCCAGCTAGCTAACTTCCCCAGCCAGCGTTTGTGTTTGCTAGCTGTGTAAGTATTAACTCATTACAGCTATATAAACAAGCTTTAAAAATACTGGACAAAAAAAAAACATACCACGACGACGGCTGTAGTATTCTGAGTAAATATCAGTTAGCTACCTGGGATAATCTCATTACATTCAACAATATCTGTTTAATTTATAGAATCAGACTTTAGCACCTCCCCCACTATGTGCCTTTGTACAGTTTAGTGCCAGCTCCCTCTTACCTCAAAGCCCTCATCATTCCTCACACTGCACCCCACAACCTCCGATCTACCAGCACTGCTCGACTGGTTCCACCATCTCTCAGGGTAAGAGGCAAGTTTACTACAAGACTCTTCTCTGTTCTGGCACCGAGGTGGTGGAATGAACTTCCCCTAGAGGTCCGGACAGCTGAGTCACTGGCTATTTTCAAGCGGCGGTTGAAGACCTACTTATTCAGGAAACACTTCAACTAGCACTTCTTTCCTTATCTTTTGCATTAAAAAAAAACCCTTTGACACTTTTTCATTGTAACTTTGAACAATGTTTTAAACTCATCGTATCTTAAGTAAGTAACCTAGTGAGCAGCATTAATGTATTCAATGTTAGAGATTTAAGCTCTTATGTACGTCGCTCTGGGTAAGGGGTCTGTCACATGCTGTAAATGTAAATGTAAATGTAAATGTAATGGTTAGGGTAAGCAGAGGAGCAGTGAGGGAAGACTGCATTGTCCCTCGGAGAAAAACAGCTTTTGGTCAGGCTGTTTGCTCAGTAAGTGAAGGTCAGCAATGAAACACAGAACCGGAAACCATCAGAGTCTTTGTCATTCTTTTCATTAAAAAAAAAATGCAAAAAAAAAATGGCTTGTAGAGAGCCAAACCTGTGGGCACTAATTCTTGCTGTGTGTATTTATGTATTTATAATTATTTTACATGAACTGTACAGTATTTGTACACTAACTATAATGTGTTGTATGTCGTTTTATTTTGTGATTTTATAATTGTGATTATCTTTAAAGTCGCCCTTTGCCCAGCTGGCAGGAGGACCGCCGAAGAAAATTAGCACTTTTGAGCTCGGTTACATTTACGTTATTGTGATGTTAATTAATGTACATTGTCCTCTTTTAAAGAAAGAAAGAAAGAAAGAAAGAAAGAAAGAAAGAAAGAAAGAAAGAAAGAAAGAAAGAAAGAAAGACTAATTATATTTCAGGGTTGTTGTTGTTGTTGACATTCTGTCTCATTTCTATCACCAAACCTTGTACATAAAACACAATTTCATCTCTGACTGTATTTAATATAACTCAGACTCACAATATACGAATCTTTAAATATCCAAATATTAAACTCCACTTTTTACTACAGCTGATCTATAGCAAAGTTTCGGTCATTTGCTTTGCAAAAAAAACCCTAATGCTATGTTGTTTGTGTCTTTCAGGTGTTGTAGTCCAGGGTTTACACAGACAGAGGACAAGCCGTGTCATGCTCAGACACTTAATCCACCCAAACTCATTTGGGACTTTTCTAGCATTTTATGCCTTTCGTTATTTGCATGGCAGAAATAAACCTCGGCTCCTACATCACAGTTGAGCGTTTCCTTCTTTATTTACTGTGTGACATTTTTCTTTTTAAAGCACCACAGACATCGAAGCTCCTTAAATGAGTGAAATAAAGAGAACGGGGGCAGAATGTGTTTTCAATCAGCAAGAATTACAGCCACCAGACACGCTAAATCCCCCCGAGCATGCGTTCTTTCGTTCTTTTTAAAGATGTGTGTGTGTGTGTGTGTGTGTGTGTGTGTGTGTGTGTGTGTGTGTGTGTGTGTGTGTGTGTGTGTCCTGCTGGGAATCCAGAAATCCATAAACGAAAGCTTTATAATCCGTTGGATATTCTGTGCCTCATGGCTGCCTCTTGGGCAAAGTACAGACCATCAGACGTCACATTCCATAAACGCCCATCACTCAAAACTAATGACCCCCCTCATCTTTTAGCATGTGTGTCTGTTAAACTGGTGCCAGGTGTGCGTGTGTGTGTGTGTGTGTGTGTGTGTGTGTGTGTGTGTGTAGGCATGTATACATGTGTGTAGTCATGTCTGAATGTCATGTATGCTCTTTGTCTTGTCTAAAGCCTCCACATCAGACCGAGACCCGATCGTTCTGCCGAAAAGAAACACCGAAAATATTCCAATCCACTTAAAAATAATGACTTAATGTATCTTTAGACAAACTATTCAGACAGAAGAATGTTACACAAGACCTTCAGACATCATTTAAGCTACATAATTAGATCCATTATAGGAAAATGATGGCTAATTTATGTTGTCTGTACCTGTACCGTTACAGCATTATCTAACAGTCAACTCTCACAAGCTTGTACTTTATTTATTAACGACTGAGAATTCGGGCTTTTCTTTCTACAGTCCTTTTATTTTCTATCCAACCTACAAAGACAAACCCGACACAAGCTATCTGCTATCTTTTATAGATGACCACGACGAGCTTCTGTCTGTCTGTAATTCTCTTGTAAAATGGCTCTCGACAGTAACTCGTCGTTTAAATCTGTCCAAACTCCAAATCAACAGGACATCATCGACCTCGACGGTGGGTCTTTAAGACGCGATCCCATCCTTCCTCAAATGGGCATAAATCCCAAACGGGAAGCACACACTTCCCCACCTAGTTCCACCAAAAGGAAGGATGAAGAAGATGAAGCTTGTCCATCACTCCGTTCACACGAAATGGGAAAATGAGCAATTCCTGCCAGATGACGAGAATAATCTTCACTGTCCGCACGCATTACAGATGATCTTTATTCTTTAAGTGCTTGACTTCTAGGAATCTTGTCAAGGCGTAAAGGTCAAAATCTTCAAACTTGAACCTGTAGCTCTTTCATTAAAGTGTGCAGAACCACAGCTTCTAAAATTCTATGCAATCTTACAAAATTGTCCTTCTTTCTCGAAATAATTACCTTCACGTACCTACAGCTTTCTTTCCTCAAGTTCCAAACAGGTAGAATTACAGAGCGTGTTAAATTATACCACTTTGGAGAGAAGTCGAATAAACCCTCTGCCTAGCTGCAAAGTACAGTGAGTGAAAAATGCAGAAGAGGAAAATCCTTTACAAAAAAAAAACATTCCTGTGTGAATGCAAAAGCGGTAAATAGACCCTGAAACAATGGGTCGTGAAAATGTCGCGTCTGAAACGGGGAGAAATTGACAGTCATGTGACCTTTGTGATCGCTCGCATTGTTGCACGCAAGTCAACGGTGCCTGATGACCCTCGGACCACCCACCGGCACGGCAAAAGAACGTCCTGTAAAAACTCCCGGACGCTGAAAGCAGAGACGGATAAAAGTCACGCCGTAGCGCTGAGGACCAAGTCAAGAGTCCTCGTTTTGAGATAGATTGACGGCGTGGCCTGAAATCCGCTTCCTGTTTTCCCGTCTGCGTTATTCTCGGTTTCCATTGTGCAGAAAGAAAAAGAAATCCTGGTTAAAGCCAAGGAAGTCTTTCTAAGCATCTTCACCGTTAAGAGCCCTCACACATGAAGAGTCAATGAGTCAAATGGTGTACTCGAGAAACTGGAGGAAAAAAAACGTGCGCTAGGAGAGAAGGCCATTAGTGTGTTTTTTCCCCCATTTATTTCCTGTACTTAAAGAAGAATGAGAAAAGGTTCAGTTAAAGCTCTCATCTGGACATTATGTCTTCCCTTAGTTACTTCCTGTTAATCCTACATGAAGTTACGTCTTACGTCTGATATTTAACGAGACACTGACATTTAAGGACAAAGAAAAGTTCCTGTCCTCTTCGGTCTTCCTGAAAGGCTGAAGGTCCGAACGCTTTTGACACTCGAGTGCCGACAGGAGCAGCGAGCAAATAATGACGGTCATTAGACTAATTACTGTAGCCTGTGTTTGTAACAGTCTGGTGGAGTCAGCTTCATGGTTACACCCTGTCTTTATCCTGGCACTCTTTAATTCCCCAGTGTGTGAAAGCAGAACCCTGGAGACAACCTTTCAGTGGATACAAACAAAGCAGCATCGATTTCAAAACTGGCTCTAAAACCTTTACGAGCAATGTGACTGAATCAGAGGCATGTCGAGGTCTTCAGGTTGGAGTCATACATGTGACGCTGCCTGTTTTTTCCATCCTGTTGCTTAATTAACAATTAGAATTCTTGTGGGGGGGCACGGTGGCTTAGTGGTTAGCACGTTTGCCTCACACCTCCAGGGTTGGGGGTTCGATTCCCGCCTCCGCCTTGTGTGTGTGGAGTTTGCATGTTCTCACCGTGCCTCGGGGGTTTCCTCCGGGTACTCCGGTTTCCTCCCCCGGTCCAAAGACATGCATGGTAGGTTGATTGACATCTCTGGGAAATTGTCCGTAGTGTGTGTGTGTGTGTGAGTGTGTGAGTGAATGAGAGTGTGTGTGCCCTGTGATGGGTTGGCACTCCGTCCAGGGTGTATCCTATCCATGACGCCTGAGATAAGCACAGGCTCCCCGAGACCCGAGAAGTTCGGATAAGCGGTAGAAAATGAACGAATGAATGAATGAATGAATGAATTCTCCTGTTAGATGTCAAGGCCTTGAGTTAAGAAGGTAAAAACTCCAGTAGCAGGAAGAAATATTGTGACAGAAGGTTGTGACTAGAACAAGAACCTCACAGAGAAACGTGATGACAGACGTTTGGTGTGTTTCAAAACAATCCGGTATTGGGTTCAGTGTTGGGTTTGGCTTTGGCTGGGATTACGAGTGCTATAACCTTTACCGACACACAAAGACGTCTTTGAGGGTGGTGTTAGATCCAGTAACGTGACCCGTAGCAGGGAATCGTCTGCAGCAGCCCTGTGTGTCCATCTACAGGTCGTTGCCCTGAGCAGTGCCATGAATCCAGCTCTGTATATCCTGCACTTCTCCTGCTACTACATCCACACTGGAATGAATCACTACAAGTCAACCTGTTCTGGCAGAAACTCAGTATTCCGGGGGAGAAGCGTAGATTAGAATAAGATTTATTTCCGGATTTTAGGGTCAGTTTCCACTTTTCAGTGCTCAGAGTTCAGCGCTGCAGCCAAAAACAAGTCAGGTTTCAGGATGACAAGGCCGTTCTTTATTGGATTTTTTTCCCCTGACTGAGTTATGCGTGTTATTTCAGCTCAAAGACTCTGAGTTAGTGCAGGCCACGAGGCACAAGACCTAAAGGCCGACACTGAAATACCTGGATATCATTATTTATGGTTTTCAAATGAGTTTCTCCTGTAAACCGCCTGTGGTACACACAGCAGCTACCAACTCACAGACAGACATCATGGATAAATAAACAAATACAAATGCACTAATCTCCTCGGCTTTGTACTAGTGAGTACACAACCTTAACAAATGCTGCTGTTTCATTTACAGCTTTATGAAGCATTATGAAGCAAAATAAAGCTGTAAATGAAATAGCAGAGATCAGATTTGGTTCCTCATGTAACAGTGTTTAGTGTGTGTTTGTTAGGGCTTTACACAGTGTTCAGTGTAGTGCACTTTGTTCAGTGTAGTGCACTTTGTTCTGTGTGTAGTGCACTTTGTTCTGTGTGTAGTGCACTTTGTTCAGTGTAGTGCACTTTGTTCAGTGTAGTGCACTTTGTTCTGTGAAGTACACAGTGTTCAGTGTAGTGCACTTTGTTCAGTGTAGTGCACTTTGTTCTGTGTGTAGTGCACTTTGTTCTGTGTGTAGTGCACTTTGTTCTGTGTGTAGTGCACTTTGTTCAGTGTAGTGCACTTTGTTCTGTGTAGTGCACTTTGTTCTGTGTGTAGTGCACTTTGTTCTGTGTGTAGTGCACTTTGTTCTGTGTGTAGTGCACTTTGTTCTGTGTGTAGTGCACTTTGTTCTGTGTGTAGTGCACTTTGTTCAGTGTAGTGCACTTTGTTCAGTGTAGTGCACTTTGTTCTGTGTGTAGTGCACTTTGTTCAGTGTAGTGCACTTTGTTCAGTGTAGTGCACTTTGTTCAGTGTAGTGCACAGTGTTCAGTGTAGTGCACTTTGTTCAGTGTAGTGCACTTTGTTCTGTGTGTAGTGTTCTTTGTTCAGTGTAGTGTACTTTGTTCAGTGTAGTGCACTTTGTTCAGTGTAGTGCACTTTGTTCAGTGTAGTGCACTTTGTTCATTGTAGTGCACTTTGTTCAGTGTAGTGCACTTTGTTCAGTGTAGTGCACTTTGTTCAGTGTAGTGCACTTTGTTCAGTGTAGTGCACTTTGTTCTGTGTGTAGTGCACTTTGTTCTGTGTGTAGTGCACTTTGTTCAGTGTAGTGCACTTTGTTCAGTGTAGTGCACAGTGTTCAGTGTAGTGCACTTTGTTCTGTGTAGTGCACTTTGTTCTGTGTGTAGTGTTCTTTGTTCAGTGTAGTGCACTTTGTTCAGTGTAGTGTACTTTGTTCAGTGTAGTGCACTTTGTTCAGTGTAGTGTACTTTGTTCAGTGTAGTGCACTTTGTTCATTGTAGTGCACTTTGTTCAGTGTAGTGCACTTTGTTCAGTGTAGTGCACTTTGTTCAGTGTATAGTGTTCTTTGTTCAGTGTAGTGCACTTTGTTCAGTGTAGTGCACTTTGTTCAGTGTAGTGCACTTTGTTCAGTGTAGTGCACTTTGTTCAGTGTAGTGCACTTTGTTCAGTGTATAGTGTTCTTTGTTCAGTGTATAGTGCACTTTGTTCAGTGTATAGTGCACTTTGTTCAGTGTAGTGCACTTTGTTCATTGTAGTGCACTTTGTTCAGTGTAGTGCACTTTGTTCTGTGTAGTGCTCTTTGTTCAGTGTAGTGCACTTTGTTCTGTGTAGTGCACTTTGTTCTGTGTAGTGCACTTTGTTCAGTGTAGTGCACTTTGTTCAGTGTAGTGCACTTTGTTCAGTGTAGTGCACTTTGTTCAGTGTAGTGCACTTTGTTCTGTGTGTAGTGCACTTTGTTCTGTGTGTAGTGCACTTTGTTCTGTGTGTAGTGCACTTTGTTCTGTGTGTAGTGCACTTTGTTCTGTGTGTAGTGCACTTTGTTCAGTGTAGTGCACTTTGTTCAGTGTAGTGCACTTTGTTCATTGTAGTGCACTTTGTTCAGTGTAGTGCACTTTGTTCAGTGTAGTGCACTTTGTTCAGTGTATAGTGTTCTTTGTTCAGTGTAGTGCACTTTGTTCATTGTAGTGCACTTTGTTCAGTGTAGTGCACTTTGTTCAGTGTAGTGCACTTTGTTCAGTGTAGTGCACTTTGTTCATTGTAGTGCACTTTGTTCAGTGTATAGTGTTCTTTGTTCAGTGTAGTGCACTTTGTTCAGTGTATAGTGCACTTTGTTCAGTGTAGTGTTCTTTGTTCAGTGTAGTGCACTTTGTTCAGTGTATAGTGCACTTTGTTCAGTGTAGTGCACTTTGTTCATTGTAGTGCACTTTGTTCAGTGTAGTGCACTTTGTTCTGTGTAGTGTTCTTTGTTCAGTGTAGTGCACTTTGTTCTGTGTAGTGCACTTTGTTCTGTGTAGTGCACTTTGTTCAGTGTAGTGCACTTTGTTCTGTGTAGTGCACTTTGTTCAGTGTAGTGCACTTTGTTCAGTGTAGTGCACTTTGTTCAGTGTAGTGCACTTTGTTCTGTGTAGTGCACTTTGTTCTGTGTAGTGCTCTTTGTTCAGTGTAGTGCACTTTGTTCTGTGTAGTGCACTTTGTTCTGTGTAGTGCACTTTGTTCAGTGTAGTGCACTTTGTTCTGTGTAGTGCACTTTGTTCAGTGTAGTGCACTTTGTTCAGTGTAGTGCACTTTGTTCAGTGTAGTGCACTTTGTTCTGTGTGTAGTGCACTTTGTTCTCTGTGTAGTGCACTTTGTTCTCTGTGTAGTGCACTTTGTTCTCTGTGTAGTGCACTTTGTTCTCTGTGTAGTGCACTTTGTTCAGTGTAGTGCACTTTGTTCAGTGTAGTGCACTTTGTTCAGTGTAGTGCACTTTGTTCAGTGTAGTGCACTTTGTTCAGTGTAGTGCACTTTGTTCTGTGTGTAGTGCACTTTGTTCTGTGTGTAGTGCACTTTGTTCTGTGTGTAGTGCACTTTGTTCTGTGTGTAGTGCACTTTGTTCAGTGTAGTGCACTTTGTTCAGTGTAGTGCACTTTGTTCAGTGTAGTGCACTTTGTTCAGTGTAGTGCACTTTGTTCTGTGTGTAGTGCACTTTGTTCTGTGTGTAGTGCACTTTGTTCAGTGTAGTGCACTTTGTTCTGTGTGTAGTGCACTTTGTTCAGTGTAGTGCACTTTGTTCAGTGTAGTGCACTTTGTTCAGTGTAGTGCACTTTGTTCAGTGTAGTGCACTTTGTTCTGTGTGTAGTGCACTTTGTTCAGTGTAGTGCACTTTGTTGAAATAGGAACTAAACTAAAGTTCTTTGTGAAGTCGTGAGCAGAACTGAAGAAATTCTGGACCAGATTATTCTAAATAATAATTCAATATCATTCAGAATAATTGATCCATTGCTTTGAATGTTTTGGTGACATTTACATTTACACAGGGACGAGAACATCTGTGTTAAAATGTGTCTTCACAGCTCCGTGTCATGGACATTAAGACATGAACCAATGAACATTCAGCTTTCTCTTGGTGTGATTTTATCATGGATCACAACTACACATTATATTAGAACCGAATAAACACAACAGATAATAATACACTACTTACGGTACAGACATCCAGCTTCCCCATTGAGCTGCGACCAGCCCGGGCAGCACTTGTGCACCGTCTCATAATCCTGACGATACACTTGTCTGTACGCGGTGTAATACGCCGTCCTGCACAAAAACACACCAAACTTTATTACATTCCGACTTCATCACTTTAGTCATCACTAATAACGACCTGCTGCAGAGCCACGAGTGACTCCATCATCAACTCCCTCAGGGCTTTGATGACACCGATGATGATGATGATGATGATGATGAGCACCACAAGCTCTATGTAGGTATAAAGGAAACCTCAGCACTCGCCGCAGGTTGTGCTTGCGGTTAGACAGCGAGTGAGAGACCTGAAGGAACCGTGACTAATATTTAGGGATAAACTTCAATGCGCCAAACACAAACAGTGTGTAATTTGTGAAGCATCTTCAATCCTTTCATGTTCCTTTCTCAAAGCAGGAGAGAGACCCAGGCTTTGTGTTAAAGCCACAACACGACACCGGGCCCTGTATTTTGGGGCCTTCTCCGGCTCTCCACACTCTCCGCACTCGCAGCTCTCTGTTTACGAGCTCTAATTGCAGGCTTGGTGGCTTTAAGAGCAGGGATCAGCTCACAACATCTACAGTGAGAAAGCAAACTCAAAGCTTCAGAAACGGAGGAATGCCAAGATGTCGCGGAGATGCCTGTCAAATTGCAGCTTTCTGAGCGCGGTGACACCTTGCAGTTTGGAGTCATTAAAAGAAATCCTCTGATTAGAGAACAAAAAGACAAGCAAATGAAAGAGAAGAATCCTGATGGGGTTTTTTTTTTGTTTCTTCTCACGGGGTTAAGATGCTTCGCTTTAAAATGCTGGTGTCAAAAAATTTGCTTTGCTTAATTCTTTGAAAGAAAAGTGAAAGATGTATAGATCAGACTTCTGCTAAAAAAAAGGAGTACGGTACAGAAGGAGTCTGATCGTTAAAAAGTAAATCTAAAGGAAAATGTCAGCGAATTAAATCGGTCACATGACCTCGGTTGCTTAAGGAGACTCATCCGTCGAAGGGTTCTGTGTGTCACGGTCATGAATATCATTTATTCTGCATAAGGAGCTTAAATGTTCAGATGGTTCAAATGTGGAGTTTCAAACAAAATTGAGGAATCTATGGGGGCTTTTTACCCCTGGTCACTTCCTGCGTTTTCTGTGATCCGATAGCTATCCGACGGTAAAAAAGACCAGGTCTAAATGCCCTCCGGAACGTTTTGGAGACGGATATAAATCCGATGGTACAAACCCCTTCAGGAGGTGGTCTGGGACGCGTTTTAGATGAAACTGGACAGGTGTAAATGAATGTGGATGTTTGGGCCACATACGTCAGCGCTATACTGCTCCCAAACGGAAGTACGTCACTCGCAGGTGACTCGTGAGTCGCGCATCGTGCCAGGAACAAATAAATGTAAATGCTACGAGTTTTTTCATCTTCTTTTTGATCGTGTTCTGAAAACCGCATACACCAAAGCGTGTTCCGTTTCAATTACCCCGGAAATGAGGTCAAATATATTAGCATTTTGGGCGGGAGTAGAAAGATCGGATCGATATCCGTTTATGTGGCCTGATGTAAATGGAACAGTTTTAACAAATCAGATAAATATCGGATCAGAGACAACACATGAAGTGACCAGGTGTAAAAAGGCCCTAGGGGTAATTTTGGATGCCAGTTTAATGTTTTTTTTTGTCAAATTGTGCCCAATTCTGTGGTTTTGTGTTGCTGAGAGACCGATCGACACTTTTGTGTTTTCCCGCATCGATTACTGTAACGTCTTGTTGTCTGAGGTGTCTAAAGCTACCTTTAACAAACTGCCGCTAGTGCAAAATTTGGCTGCTAGAATTCTAACTAGAACAAAGTTACGAGATCGCATTACTCCTGGTTTGGAGCCCTTGAACTGGCTTCCCGTTAGGTTTAAGGTTGATTTTAACATTGTGATGCTTACCTACAAAGCCTTACACGGGTTATCTCCTCAATATCTGACTGAGCTTTTAATTCCTTATATTCCAAAATGAATGTAGAGTTGGTTAATAAACGGATGGATGGATGGATGGATGGATGGATGTTATGACCTCACCTCCGCTCATAGCCCATGCACCACGACTGTCCTTCACATCCTTGTTTCCACACTTTGACCATCCGTGTGAAAGCCTGCACACAGGGCTGCATGTGAGCCACCAGCTTCACCTCGCGCTCGGTGCACACGTTCGGCCTGGAGAGGGGACACAGTCAGAGACGTGACCTAATGAGCTATAAGCGTGTGTGTGCGTGCGTGCGTGCGTGCGTGCGTGCGTGTGTGTGTGTGTGTGAGAGAGAGAGAGAGAGAGAGAGAGAGAGAGAGAGAGAGAGAGAGAGAGAGAGAGAGAGAGAGTGTGTGTGTGTGTGTGTTGACCTTTTAATTCCGCACCTGGTGTCTGATTCCAAAGCATTTCTTAATCCACCAACACACACTTTACTACTTAATACTTCCACTAAAAAACAACAGCAACTTTGATTCAGTCTGCAGCAGAAATTCAGAGATTCACTCACAACATGACATCCAGCTTCAGGACGAGCACAAAAGCAGGAAAGTCACAAACTCTACAGGACACACACCTGATTCACAGACCGATTGATTCACACACACACACACACACACACACACACACACACACACACACACACACACACACACACACACACAGCGCCAAGCTCCACGGTTACAAGATATAAAAATTCGAATCCCATCGAACCGATACGATCACGACCCCTTCACTCACTCACACACACACACACACACACACACACACACACACACACACACACACACACACACACACACACACACACACACACTCCCTGTGTGTTACAGTGTCCTGTAGTCTACACTGTACATCTTCTGTCACGACATTATTAACAGACATTCTGATTAGATGATGAAAACATATTTGTATAAAAATCATTCTACATTCAGGATCATTAGCGTCAGAGGAATAGCAGAAAAATCTAAAGATCGGTTACTGAGTCGACTTTTGCTTCATCGATAACTTTTCTTTTAGTGAAGACGGCGCTTAAAAATAATAATCACACAGACTATAATCCCGACATGTACGGCTTCAGCCAGACTGCGTTTGGTTCCTGACTTACATTAATATAGAGCAGTATTTCACCTGATCACATAGTTACTGAACACAGGCTCAAATGTTGACAGAAAGAAAAAAAAACACTTTTTTTACTTAAATCTGAAATTGTTTTTTTAAGAAGTCAAAAACCTCTTAAATAAAAAATAAAAGGCTGTTATTAATTTAATCTAAACTGTATATTAAATATATAATTTAGCTGTATATTATAAATGATATACTAAAGTAGAAACAGAAGTACAAACTGTTTAATTCTAACATTAGAATTAGGCTTTAAAAAAAAAAAACAAAGCATAAAAACTACCAATTTAAATTCATTTCTTCCAGCGTGCAATCAAACTGCATTAAAATGACTGATTAAAGTCACATAAGAGCTCCAGCTGGGGATAAGTGATTATTTATGATCAGTTATTATTATTATTATTATTATTATTATTATTATTATTATTATTATTATTATTATTATTATTATTGATCAGAACATTGGTCACAGGTTAGTGACACAGACAATAAACCCTGAAGATGCTCAGATTCATCACTCACATGTAAGACATCAGATCTGATCCACGCGATGTGGCGTGAATTCCGCTCAGTAACAGCAGGAGAAAGGGAGTCAGTGTGAGATCCTTCATCTCAGGACCAACGTGAAGTCCGCGTGAAACTCCGGCCGAGTTCATGGTGTAGAAAAGCGACAAATAAAACGCGTCTAAGAGAAAGAATGACGCGGCTCCATGCGGGAAGCAACTCGAGTGGCGTCTCAAGACCGCAGGAAACTCAAACAAGCTGACAAGCGGCAGAACAACACACACACACACACACACACACACACACACACACACGCTCTCACACACGCTCTCACACATACGCACACTCACGCACGCTCACTCACTCTCACACGCACACACTCGCTCTTACACACACACACACACACACACACACACACACACACACACACACACACACACACACACACACACACACACTCTCTCTCTCTCTCTCTCTCTCTCTCACACACACGCTCTCACACATACACACACTCACATACACACTCACACACACGCACACACACACTCACACGCTCTTACACATTCACATGCACACGCTCTCACACATACACAGTCACACACTCTTACACACTCTTACACACTCTTACACACTCTTACACACTCTTACACACACACACACACACACACACACACACACACACACACACACACACACACACACACACACACACACGAGCTTAGTCCTACAGAGTATACTACTGTCCTTTAGGATTCACTTTACTGAATCGACTCCTGTAAGTGACTCAACTCAAACTATCCCACAGTTGATTTATTTGATAAACAATGTTTCTGAATTTTATTCACCCAATAAATACATTTTGTAATAAAATCTATACAAGTCAAGAGCCAAATTTTAATTAATTCCAGTCATGCTTGAAAGAGTCGTTTAAAACGTACCGACTCTTTACTGCATGTTCCATCACAAGGGATAAATCGGTTATATGACCGGACAGAGTTAAAACAAACGCAGCTTCAATTATTAGTTTGGGGTTTTGCATAAATTTCGAATGTTTGAAGTTTTCGTACACGAACTGAAATGATTTCTTACAGCGTTCAAATCTGTGTCGATTCAGTGTTCATTTGACACCGTGAGAACCATACTTTATATAATAGAGAATAAACCTATTAAATATCATACACACATGTATATGTTCAGAATAGGATTTACTCATTTTATTTCAAATGCTTTATAATCTTTTTGCATTAGATATTTTATATCAACTGAACAGAACATATACAACATCTTAAAGCATAAAAACTTAATAAAATTAAATGAGTTATAATGGGGTCGGGAGCAGCTGAGCAACAGACTTACATCATTACGTAGTTAGACACATGGGAGGGTTTTTAAACCCAATAGAGATGCTAATGGTGACAAATCATAGAACACAATAATACACTTCATCACACTAAAACACTAATAAACATCAACTACATGGATTATATTGTACATGTGAGATTAGAGATTAATGTGTTTTGTTTTATTTTCTGTCACATTTGAGTTAAAATCATGTCTGAGCTGCTGAGCCACTCACGGTGCTCACACAGTGAATCACACAGCGCCCCCTACTGGACATTCACACAACTGCACTGTTTAAAGTTCTCGTTCTCGATGCGTGGTGACGTCACACACGCGATGACTGTTAGCGCTATAAACAGTTTGTATAAACAGTATAAACAGCGCGTGAATAACACACTGATGTCCATGAGAAAGTACCAGAAGGTCGTGCTGCTGTGTGCTTGGGCCTGTGCTGGGGTCGGGGCTCTGCACTACTTTGGGGTACCGTGTGTGTTGGGCAGAAAGGACAAGCCTTTATTTAAATTCCCTAAGGAAGTGTGCAGGATCGGACAGGGAGACGTTCTGTCACCGATCACACTGAAAAATGTCCGGGAGGAACAAATAATCACCGCAAATGTAGAGCCTGGGGAGAAGAAGAAGCCCACCGTGTGAGAGAGAGCTCGTGCAGGACAGATTGTGCACAGGCAGAGAGAAAGCTCGAGCACGGATAAAAGTGAGATATACAGAAGAGAGCTCGTGCACGGATGAAAGAGAGATCAGAGAGCTCGTGCACGGATAAAAGAGAGATAAGAGAGCTCGTGCACGGATAAAATTGAGAGAAGAGAGCTCGTGCACATATAAAAGTTAGAGAAGAGAGCTCGTGTACAGATAAAAGAGAGAGAAGAGAGCTCGTACACAAGTAAGAGAGAGAAGAGAGCTCGTGCACAGATAAGAGAGAGAGAAAAGGGCTCGTGCACAGATAAAAGGGAGAGAAGAGAGCTCGTGCACAGATAAAAGAGAGAAGAGAGCTCGTGCACATATAAAAGTTAGAGAAGAGTGCTCGTGTACAGATAAAAGAGAGAAGAGAGCTCGTACACAAATGAGAGAGGAGAGCTCGTGCACAGATAAACGAGAGAAAGAAGAGAGCTCGTACACAGATAAAAGAGAGAAGAGAGCTCGTGCACAGGAAAAAGTGAGAGAAGAGAGCTCGTGCACAGATAAAATACTTAGAAGAGAGCTCGTGCACTGATAAAAGAGAGAGAAGAGAGCTCGTGCACTGATAAAAGTGTGATAGAAGGGCTCGTGCACAGATAAAAGAGAGAGAAGAAAGCTCGTGCACAACCGTGCACATGTCCACGGTGCACAACGTGTTACTCTGCCCGGTGATGCTGCGCGAGACAGAAAAGCACGTGACCCTGAGGAAGCACGCGTTAGCTGCAGCTCCGCCCTCCCCGAAGAAAGAAACAGAATATAAATAATAAAACAAATGAAAAATAAATACGTGTTTTGTGTATTTATTCCCCTCTCTCACACCTGACTTCACTCACACTGAGCTTTCTCACGTATATTAATGTATTTTCCCTTTTATTCCTGTATAAAACACACTGGGTGGTGTTTATTTAGTTTATAGTAAATATCCCGTTACAGCGAGCAGACGCCAGGGGGCAGCAGAGGCGGTGGCGCTGTTTGTTCCTGCGCCTAAAACAAACGTAGAAGAAGAAAAAGAGCAGCAACGTGAAAGCCATGCCGAAATCTAAGAGGGATAAAAAAGGTAGCGAGAACACGTGAAATTATACACTTATGTCGTGTTTATAACCTGAACGTGTCGCCTCATGTCTAGTAATTATTAGTTAACTAACGTGTTGAAGTTTAATGTACACATATAGAAGAGAAATGAAGTTTACTAACGAGCTAAAGCTACAATTCAGTCACTAATATAGGCGGTGGTGTGTTTTAGTGCCCTGTGTCGCCTAGTGAACTGTGTGTGTGTGTGTGTGTGTGTGTGTGTGTGTGTGTGTGTGTGTGTGTGTGTGTGTTAGTGACCATGTATGTGTTAGTGAACCATGTATGTGTCCCCTAGTGAACTGTGTGTGTGTGTCCCCTAGTGAACTGTGTGTGTGTGTCCCCTAGTGAACTGTGTGTGTGTGTCCCCTAGTGAACTGTGTGTGTGTGTCCCCTAGTGAACTGTGTGTGTGTGTCCCCTAGTGAACTGTGTGTGTGTGTCCCCTAGTGAACTGTGTGTGTGTGTGTCCTAGTGAACTGTGTGTGTGTGTGTCCTAGTGAACTGTGTGTGTGTGTCCCCTAGTGAACTGTGTGTGTGTGTCCCCTAGTGAACTGTGTGTGTGTGTCCCCTAGTGAACTGTGTGTGTGTCCCCTAGTGAACTGTGTGTGTGTGTGTCCCCTAGTGAACTGTGTGTGTGTGTCCCCTAGTGAACTGTGTGTGTGTCCCCTAGTGAACTGTGTGTGTGTCCCCTAGTGAACTGTGTGTGCGTGTGTCCCCTAGTGAACTGTGCGTGCGTGTGTCCCCTAGTGAACTGTGTGTGCGTGTGTCCCCTAGTGAACTGTGTGTGCGTGTGTCCCCTAGTGAACTGTGTGTGCGTGTGTCCCCTAGTGAACTCTGTGTGTGCGTGTGTCCCCTAGTGAACTGTGTGTGTGTCCCCTAGTGAACTGTGTGTGTGTGTCCCCTAGTGAACTGTGTGTGCGTGTGTCCCCTAGTGAACTGTGCGTGTGTCCCCTAGTGAACTGTGTGTGTGTCCCCTAGTGAACTGTGTGTGTGTCCCCTAGTGAACTGTGTGTGTGTGTCCCCTAGTGAACTGTGTGTGCGTGTGTCCCCTAGTGAACTGTGTGCGTGTGTCCCCTAGTGAACTGTGTGTGCGTGTGTCCCCTAGTGAACTGTGTGTGCGTGTGTCCCCTAGTGAACTGTGTGTGTGTGTGTCCCCTAGTGAACTGTGTGTGTGTGTGTCCCCTAGTGAACTGTGTGTGTGTGTGTGTAACATACACACAAGTCTGAACACTTTCTGTCTCTCTCTACAGTCTCTTTGACAAAAACAGTAAAAAAGGGATTGGAGGCGAAGCAGAAGCTGATTGAGGAGGTGAGACACTTATTTATTCCCCTAAACTCTGCAGTGACGTTTAGTGACCAGAAGCTACTCATTAAACCTGATTTCCTCATCGTGATCTCTGTGACACTCCTGATGCACTTTCATAAGTAATCATTACTCACTGACATAAAGCAGCCGATGTGATCTTGTCATGTGTTATTTTATGACCTGTTGCTGTACATGTAATGAGCTGTTGCTATGGAAACGATCCTCATCAGAACGAGAGCATTGTTTAGAAATCAGAGCTGCTGATCAATCGACACATTTCCTGTTTCAGCTGCGGAAATGTGTCGACACGTACAGATACATCTTCATCTTCTCGGTGGAAAACATGAGGAACAGCAAACTGAAAGATGTCAGAACGGCATGGAAACACAGCCGGTGAGAGAGAATGACACACACACACACACACACACACACACACACACACTGTCAGTGGTGTCGTTGCTTGTTGTTCTGATCCTTTCTCTCATCCTTAAAGGTTCTTTTTCGGCAAGAACAAGGTGATGATGATCGCGCTCGGTAAAGGGCCGACAGATGAATACAGGGATAATTTACACAAGGTGTGTGATTATGTAACGTGTCTGTTGTGCAGTCAGACGCATGGCAGCAGATTTTGAGCGTTGGATGGTTTGTGTTGTGTGTCGTAGGTGAGCAGGTTCCTCCGAGGGGAAGTGGGAGTTCTGTTCACCAACAAAACCAAAGAAGAAGTACAAGTGTGAGTAGTAAATACCTGCGGCTTGTTGTTTACTCTTTACTCAGACTACACGCTGTGAGTGACTAATGTGTAAGAGAGAGTTTCTTTGAGTCTGGCTGCTAACCGCCATCACACGTGTCAGGGACTTAATGAGAACTCGTCTGAGTCACTCGCTGGACTTAAATAGAGCGAAGAACATTTTTACATAAACGTCTGTTACTAAAGTCACAGGTCTGTTATGCAGGTGTTTATAAAACAAACTCTCCAGTATGTCTCTGTTTCTCTCTCTCTCTCTCTCTCTGTCTGTCTCTCCCTCTGTCTGTCCCTCTGTCTGTCTGTGTCTGTTTTTCTCTCTCTCTCTCTGTCTGTCTGTGTCTGTTTCTCTCTGTCTATCTGTCTCTCCCTCTGTCTGTCTGTCTCTCTCTGTCTGTCTGTCTGTCTGTCTGTCTCTTCCTCTGTCTGTCTGTCTGTTTCTATCTGTCTCTCTGTCTGTCTGTCTGTCTCTCTCTCTCCCTCTGTCTGTCCGTCTCTCCCTCTGTCTGTCTGTCTCTCTGTCTGTCTGTCTCTCCCTCTGTCTGTCGGTCTCTCCCTCTGTCTCTCTGTCTGTTTCTGTCTCTCTCTCTCTGTCTCTCTCCCTGTCTCTCTGTCTGTCTGTCTCTCCCTCTGTCAGTCTGTCTGTCTTTCTGTCTCTCTGTCTGTCTGTCCCCCCCCCCCTTTTATGTCCTGTCTTTGTACACGCCCACATCTCGTCCCCACCGTGAGGTTATTAGGAGTTGTGTAGCTGAGCCTCGGCCCATCGTGTGTTTCTCTCTCAGGTATTTCAGCAGCTTCAGAGAGACGGATTACGCTCGAGCGGGGAACGTAGCGCAGATGGCAGTGACGCTGGACGAGGGGCCGCTGGAACAGTTCTCTCACTCCATGGAGCCTCAGCTCAGACAGTTAGGACTCCCTACAGCGCTTAAAAAAGGTAATGACACCATTACAGCCTACAGACACCACGTCACATCAGACACAACTCGCTCTGAACAGCTTACAGAAATCACCAGTGATGTGGCTGAAATAAAACTGTAGTTTGTGTGAACATCGAGCTGCTGACTGTTATCAGGTATCAGGACTCGTTCCTGCAGCTCTGTTTTACTGAAGCAGCTTCTCTCCAGCCATAAACACTCGGCATGAACACGTGATGATTCTTACTGAAATCTGTCTGCAGGAATCGTCACGTTACTGAAGGACTACGAAGTGTGTAAAGAGGGAGACACGCTCACTCCTGAACAAGCGCGAGTTCTGGTGAGTCGGCTGTGTTTCAGTTACACTAATACACTCGAGCGTGAGGGAGAGATGAAATGTGTACACAGCAGTGACCCTCTGTAACACTGCTTTCATAAAGTGTGTGTGTGTCTGTGTGTGTGTGTGTGTCTGTGTGTGTGTGTGTGTGTGTGTGTGTCTGTCTGTGTGTGTGTCTGTCTGTGTGTGTGTCTGTCTGTGTGTGTGTCTGTCTGTGTGTGTGTCTGTCTGTGTGTGTGTCTGTCTGTGTGTGTGTCTGTCTGTGTGTGTGTCTGTGTGTGTCTGTGTCTGTGTGTGTGTCTGTGTCTGTGTGTGTGTCTGTGTGTGTGTCTGTCTGTGTGTGTGTCTGTCTGTGTGTGTGTCTGTCTGTGTGTGTGTCTGTCTGTGTGTGTGTCTGTCTGTCTGTGTGTGTGTCTGTGTGTGTGTGTGTCTGTGTGTGTGTGTGTGTCTGTGTGTGTGTGTGTGTCTGTGTGTGTCTCTGTGTGTCTCTGTGTGTCTGTGTGTGTCTCTCTCTGTGTGTGTCTCTCTCTGTGTGTGTGTGTGTCTGTGTGTGTGTGTGTCTGTGTGTGTGTGTGTGTGTGTGTGTCTGTGTGTGTGTCTGTCTGTGTGTGTGTCTGTCTGTGTGTAGTGTCTGTGTGTGTGTAGTGTGTGTCTGTGTGTGTGTAGTGTGTGTGTGTGTGTCTCTGTGTGTGTCTGTGTAGTGTGTGTAGTTTGTGTGTGTGTGTGTGTGTGTGTCTCTGTGTGTGTGTCTCTGTGTGTGTGTCTGTGTAGTGTGTGTAGTTTGTGTGTGTGTGTGTGTGTGTGTGTGTGTGTGTGTGTGTGTGTGTCTGTCTGTGTGTGTGTGTGTCTGTCTGTGTGTGTGTGTGTCTGTCTGTGTGTGTGTGTCTGTCTGTGTGTGTGTCTGTGTGTGTCTGTGTGTGTGTGTGTGTCTGTGTGTGTGTGTGTGTCTGTGTGTGTGTGTGTGTGTGTGTGTGTGTGTGTGTGAGTGGTTATTTATTTTTCATTTTTGTATTTTTCTGCTTATTAGCGTCTCAGTCTGCTCCCTAGTTCACTAGTCAGGGCACTTTTAAGGTCTCTCTTTCTCTCTCTCTGTCTTTCTCTCTTTCTCTCTCTCTTTCTCTCTCTCTCTCACTCTCACTCTCTCACTCTCAAAATCACAACATACTTTTAGTGCACTACAACTTATGCTCCCCAAAAAATAATAATTCCCTACAAAGCACTGCAAAAGAAGGACATTAGTGGTCGGTGTCCCGGTGTCCCGGCACCAGAGACGTTTACTTGTGACACAGGACCTGAGATTATGAAGCAGTTCTACACAATAAATGAGCAGCTGATTTGAAGCCCAGTGTGTTTAAAGCTCCTGTTTGAGTCGCTCTCCTTCTCTCCTTACAGAAACTCTTGGGGATGGAGATGGCCGAGTTCAAACTGACCTTAAAGTGCATGTGGAATTCAGAGACTGGAGATTGTGAGCTGTTAGCGGACGCCGACGAAGAGGCCATGCAGACTAAAGAGGATGATGATGAGGAGGATGATGATGATGATGAGAGTTAATGAGAAGAAACAATGGACTTCCACATGGACGTGTTGGTTTAATGTGCAGAAGCAGGACACGTGTGTGTGTGTGTGTTTTATGATCCAGATGTTTTACACCTCTGTTTAACCCTGAATAACTTCCTGCTGCTGACCACCTAACACTGTTCACTCGTGATTAAATGTTCAGTCGTTCCAAAAAGAACCATGTTTTAATCGGTGGTGAAGACCTGAAGTTCTGACACAGAGTTAACATTCAGCGTAATTAACATCGATGTCCATGAAGGGGATTTATTATTCAGGGGACATGAAGGTTACAGCAGCTCCTCCTCCTCTGCAGGGGAGATTAAAGCCCATCACACGCTGCGGTGTAAAGTAATGAATTACAAACTCTCGCTGCTGGAATTCAGTGGTTTTTCTTATTAATTGTAGTTTAAAGACAGTCTACTTTTATTTGTCTACATTTTTAGGGCTGTAGCTTTACTGTTACTGCGCTAGTTTCCCTCAACCTGCCGTCGCTACCACGTTTATTTTTATTATCTCTATCTCTGTCTCCCTGTGTCTGTCTCCCTCTCTCTCTCACTGTCTCTCTCCCCCTCTGTCTGTCTCACTGTCTCCCTGTGTCTGTCTCCCTCTCTCCCCCACGTCTCTCTCTCTCTCACTGTCTCTCTCTGTCTCCCTCTCTCTCACACAGTCTCTCTCTGTCTCTCTCTGTCTGTCGCGCTCTCTTTCTCACTGTCTCCCTCTGTCTGTCTCTCTTTCTCCCTCTGTCTGCGTCTGTCTCTCTCTCTCACTGAAACTCTCTCTGTCTCCCTTCTGTCCCTCTCTCTCTTTCTCACGGTCTCCCTCTCTCTCTGTCTCCCTCTCTCTCCCCCCTTTATGTCCTGTCTTTGTACACGCCCACATCTCATCCCCACCGTGAGGTTATTAGGAGTTGTGTAGCTGAGCCTCGGCCCATCGTGTGTTTCTCTCTCAGGTATTTCAGCAGGTTCAGAGAGACGGATTACGCTCGAGCGGGGAACGTAGCGCAGATGGCAGTGACGCTGTACGAGGTCCAGTAACACAACGGTGATTGGTTAAGGAGAATAATCAGTCACCTGATTCCTGTCCAATCAAATTACACAGAGAGAACTTGCCTCAGACAGACTTCGACACCCGGTGCTGCTAATTTAGTTTAATCATGGAGGAGGATGGAGGAGGCGTGCAACATTTTTAAAAGAGATAAAAGAGAATGAAACTGTAAGCTCTGTTTTTAATGTGCAGGGTATAAAAGGTGCCATAACATTCACACAGCTTTATACTGAGTACTGGGTACTTTACAGTGGGCTGCTTTTGACTCGTACTGTAAGTAGTATTTCTTTCGGGTACTTTTACTCTACTCACACTACACTGATCACGTGTCTAGCGGAAGTAGTTAGGACACTCGTGAGCCACTAAATCCCAGCCACGCTTGAAGGCGTCCACGACTTCCTGCGTCAGTGGACCTTCTTCAGCTGCAGCCAGATTCTCCTGGAGCTGCTCCACGGTGGACATGCCGATGATCACGGCGTCTCCGAGCTCGGCCTGAGGAACACAGGAACCGTTACATCGACCGCTCCACTAAAGTCTTTTTACCATCACGTTATTTACGCGAGACCGAGAATTGTTTTTGCTGCTAAAAAGAATTCTGTAGTGCAGTAATTAGAATCTTACACTAAGGTGTAATAAACCATCACATAATATATGTTAAATTTAAAACTGGGAATTTCTTTATTGCTCTAAAGTCTTTTTAGACTGCAGACCTTGTCACTTTATTTATTTATTCTGATCTGAGATGATTATTATCCTGGAATATTCAGTGCTCGTACCCTGAGCTGAGAGTGATGATACATCCAGCGTAAGGCGGCCGAGGTCAAGCTCGGCGTCTCCGAAGCGTAGGCGGACTTCAGGACCTTCAGCACGCCGTCTATAGCGTTGAAATGACTCTCTTTCCAAAACCTGTTACAAAACCATTTAGATTAACAGATCGGTACAAAATCCACAACACGGATCAGAAACCTCAATCAAACTGAATACAGATGACGGTTATAATTACAGCAGGATAAAGATAAAGTCTCAATTTTTGGCACATCAACAAGAATAAAATAAAATGTCCCTGTTATGAACGACATGTAAATAATGTAATTGACTCTGAGTCACTTAAACGATTCCATCTCTACGTCGCCATCTTTCTGTGTGTCGTCACCTGATCCTGAAGGTCACGTATCATTTAGAGGCACCAAATATCATCAGACACCGAAATGTTGCTTTTTTTACGAAGCTTGAGGTTTAAACGCCACGTTTCGGTTTCTCAGGAGAGCTGTGAGATCTTTATTCTTTACCTGTCTCTGTACACAGCAGCCCAATTATTTCCAAAGAAGCGTCCTGCAGGCTGAGCGCCGTCTTTATCCTCGTAGTGATATTTCCCGGTGAGCAGGCCTCCTGATGGAAGATTTCAGAACGTTGGGATGTTTCGAGACGTTTTATCTTATTCTGAGCTCAAAGTCAAAGCATTTTGAAACATTTGCCTACTAATTATGCATTTTCACACGTGTGCACTTGATTGTATACGTTTAGACCAGGGGTTGGTAACCTTAAAGAGCCATTAGGACCCGTTTCCCTCAGAAAAAACCCACAGGGGGCCACAAAACCCTTTTGACATCTAAAATGAAGATAAAACTGCATATATTGTTTTTTACCTTTAGGGAAAGTGTAGAAAAAACTGTAGTGTGTTTATTTATGGGTTGAAGTTTACTCTCAAATAAAATGTTTAATGTCTACCGCTTATCCGAACTTCGGGGGTCACGGGGAGCCTGTGTCTATCTCAGGTGTCATCGGGCATCGAGGCAGGATACACCCTGGACGGAGTGCCAACCCATCACAGGGCACACACACACTCTCATTCACTCACACACACACAAACTACGGACAATTTTCCAGAGATGCCAATCAACCTACCATGCATGTCTTTGGACCGGGGGAGGAAACCGGAGTACCCGGAGGAAACCCCCGAGGCACGGGGAGAACATGCAAACTCCACACACACAAGGCGGAGGCGGGAATCGAACCCCCGACCCTGGAGGTGTGAGGCGAACGTGCTAACCACTAAGCCACCGTGACCCCTTCTTCATATTCATGACATCAAAGTTTTAACTTGCCGGCTGCAGCGAACCAAACACACGTCTGCTTCTGTGTCGGATTTCGCATGTCGGCGTTTATGACGCATATTTTGAGGGACGGACAAATGAAACACGATCTATTTTAATGTTACAAGAGCGTCATAATCTTAGGATTTAGAATTACATTTTGTTTTAAAATTAACTAACTAAAATAAAATAAACTTAAATTAAATATTTATTTTCCAAATCTACAGGGAGCTGCAGCAGAGGGATGAAAGAGTCACTTGCGGCTCCGGAGCGGCGGGTCGCCGACCCCTGGTTCAGGCTAATCGAGTCCTGAAAGCCGACACTGCTCCCAGTGAGGAGAGTGAAACATGGTGGTGGCATCGTCGTGTTCTGGGGATTCTTTTTTATTTATATCTAGAAAAAAAATCTCACAAGTTCAAATGCGATACGGTTAAAAATAAGGTTGTTTATCCAGCGTACCTGCCAGGGGGTTGTAGGCGTAGAAGCGCATGTTGAAGTAGCGCAGACACGGCAGCAGTTCTGTTTCCACCTGTCGCGTGGTAGCGTTGTACATTCCCTTTAAACAAGACACACCATCAACACCAGCTTTAACGCTGTGAAAAAGACCAGACTTGAGAGAGAAATCGAGAGAGAGAACAGTTTAAATACCTGGTAGACTGTAGGAAGAACCCAGCTGTTGTGCTTGCAGATGGTGTGGATTTCAGCCACTTCCCACGCGGCGTAGTTCGATAAGCCGAGCTCTTTAAACTTTCCCTGACAATTAAGAAGGACAGAAAGGTCACTATATCGGAGCAGAAGGTACATCTTCCTGGTTGACAGACGAACATGGTGGCAGTTGTGGAGTGCAGCTCTACCTCTCTGTGCAGCTCGTTGCAGCATCTTAGTGTGTCCTGGATGGGGTTCTCGTGGTCTGGTGCGTGCAGGTAGAAGATATCGACACTTTGAGCGCGCAGCCTCTTGAGCGACGTCTCCAGCTGAGAGCGAACACTCTCCGGCTTCAGCGTCTTCCCGTCCCAGGGGTTTGCTTTGGTGGCAATTCGAACTAAGAAACAAAATTTTGTCATAAAGGTTTTTTTTAAGCCCAACACCTTAACCCTCTGGAGTCCATAAACGCGTATACGCGTTTTGTGGCATAATCTCCTGTTAAGGCCGAAGAGAACTTAAAATACACGTTCAGTTTTGATCATAAATACATGAGCAATAATACAATCGAATCTGTAAAGAGTTTACTTTTATTTGTATACACACATAATAACAAAAAAACTCTGTGCCTTTGTAGAATATAGAAAACAAACAGACTGCGTTCTCTGCCATCTCGGTCTCGGTCACCACTCTTCACAGACACATAAATAAAACCTGAATCTCAGTGAATACTCGCCTCAAATACAAGATAAATAAATGCAGAGAAAGCTTGAAATGTCTACTTTTAAATAAACAAATTCAAGTCAAAAACAAATCTATTTTTATGTAATCTGTAAGACAGTAATGAATGGTCCGGTTTCTCCTGTTTTGCCTAATTATCGCTTATGTGTTCCCGCCTCCCACTGAGCGCGCTGTTTATATGCAAATGAACTGAGGTGATTCAGGTAATCACGTACATGCCCCCGAGACACAGGAATGACTCAGTACATGAAATCCGGACCTGTGTGCTTTGCAAAGCCAAGCACAGCATAGTAAGAGGCAGGACACTCCTTGGAAATGCCTTGGAAATGCCAGGCATGTGATGTTCACTTGTGTGTTCAGCTGAAAAGGAACTGTTTCCTAGAGTGACACAAAGATGTATAACTGTATAATTCTGGGTATTATGTGACAGAGTAGGTTTGTGGGGCTTCTACAAACCTTACACACCTTTTTTTATCTCACACTCTTCCTGTTGACACTTTTTTTTGTTGCACAGTTTTGCCCTGATTGTGTCTTCTGTGTTATTACTAACTTCTAAAGTGATTTTGTGTGGTAGATAAATATTCTAAATAAACTACAAACAAAAAATATACACATTTATTTTGTCCTCATGTTCTTTCTTGTAAGTCCTCTCTGTCACACACTTACCTGTAAGGCTGATTACGCAGCTCATTATGTGGGCCTTTGTCTTCTCACGTGTGAATCACACTAATATTCATGATAGTTGCCGTGTACTCGCATATGTCCTTTACAAACAAAAAGTGTCTTAGAAAATTTAAATCAATATAGTTTTCTGTGAGCGAGAAACAAGATGATTTTCACATAATTTTGAAGCAAAAACACTAGGATACAAGATCCAGTTCTCAAAAGTCCTGTGAACCGACGTTCTGTATGTGTTTTATGGCCTTATTCAAGTGATTTATACTGAGCTACCACATCTTTCTCTTTCTCTCTCTCTCAGAAAGTCGTGAGTTCAAATCCCAGATCCACCAAGCTGCCCCTGCCGGGCCCCTGAGCAAGGCCCCTAACCCTCAGTTGTATAAAATGAGGTAAAATGTAAGTGGTCCTGGATAAATGGCGCCTGCTAAATAATGTAAATGTTGATTCGGTCCATTATGAGCTCAATAAGACTGAAGCTCGATAAAGGACACTTTAGTGTTTTATTGCTATTTTAATCTTGCAATACATTTGTAAATGTAAACAAAGTGAACTTTATTAGTAACAGTTTATTATAGTGATTAAATCCCCTGTCACTGTCCTACCATTCTGAGGCACGCGCATTGCCCCTATGATCGTCTCCGCGTTCCCGTCATTGTACATGAACGCGCTGTCAAGCTCGTCGTGCCCGCGCTCCACAAACGCCTGCACCATCTTCGCGCTCGTGTCGGCGTCCGCGCGCCCCCCGAACGCCATGGAGCCCAAAACCGTGGCTGGAACTTTCCGTGCGGTTTGACACGACGACATGTTGCCAAAGTGCTGCGAGTGTGAAAGTCTGAGTGTGAAAGTGAACTTGTGAACCGCCCACAGAGCTGTTCTCGCTGTGCTCAGCATAGACATACTGTCGTAAACAGGGAGCAAAGGTCGTAACGAAGACGGAAAGGGATGTCGGACTGTCGGAAGTTCAGAAGAACAGAAGAAGTGGATGTTTGAGTGTTTGTTTATTAAAGTGTTTGTTTAACTGATTTGCATTCGAAATGTTATTTATTTGTGTTTACACAAAGACACATTATTGTACAAAAACACCAAACAAAAGTTCATGTTTTAAAACTCTGTTTTAGTCACTTTGTTCAGATCTCTGGGTTTTTAACATGTAAACATGGAGGTAAAGCAGGTTGTCTGTAAAGATATACAGAGAGACTGACAGATATACAGAGAGACAGACAGACATACAGACAGAGACATTCAGAGAGGCAGATATACAGAGAGACAGACACAGAGAGACAGATATACAGACAGAGACATTAAGAGAGACAGACAGAGACAGATATACAGACAGAGAGATATACAGAGAGACAGATATTCAGACAGAGAGACAGATATACAGACAGAGAGACAGATATTCAGACAGAGAGACAGATATACAGACAGAGAGATATACAGAGCGGCAGAGAGACATACAGAGAGACAGATATACAGAGAGACAGATATTCAGACAGACATACAGAGAGACAGATATACAGACAGAGAGACAGATGTACAGACAGACAGATATACAGAGACAGACAGGTTTCTTCCTCATATAATCTCAGGGAGTTTTGCCACCTGTTGCCTCAGGTTTGCTCATTAAGAATAAATGGTAAAGTTTATTTTTCTGTTATTTAATTTTAAATTAAATTAAAAAATAGATAAATAGTAATTAATGTTAAACTTTATAATTTTTATTCTATTTATTTATTTAAATTTTAGCTGCTTTTCTGAGTCAGGATTTAAAATAATCAGCAATATGGATTCATGGACAGAAAAAGCACGACTGATGCAAGTTTTGCTCTGAGATTGTTAAGTACAGAGATGATCAGAAGGAGCTGCACTGCGTCTTTGTGGATTTAGAGAACGCGTATGACGGGGTGCCGAGAGAGGAGCTGTGGTACTGTATGAGAATGTCAGGAATGGCAGAGAAGTACATCAGAGTAGTTCAGGATATGTATGAGACAGACAGGGCTACATCAGGGATCGGCTTTGAGTCCCTTCTTGTTCGTTGGGGTGATGGACAGGTGGACAGATGAAGTCAGACACGAATCACTGTGGACAACGCTGATTGAGGATGACATTGTGATCTGTAGTGAGAGTAGAGAGCAGGTGGAGGAACACATGGAAAGGTGGAGGGCTGCTCTGGAAAAAAGACGAATGAAAGTCAGTTGTAGAAAGACAGGGTACATGTGTATGAATGAGAAGGAGGGAAGTAGAACAGTGAGGTTACGGGTGGCTGAGGTCAAGAAGGTGCAGGAGTTTAAGTGTTTGGTGGTCAACCATCCAGTGCGATGGGGAGTGTGGAAAAGAGGTGAAGAGACGAGTGCAGGTTGGAGTGGATGGAGAAAAGTGTCAGGAGTGTCGTGTGATAGATGAGTGTACAAGAAAGCAGTGAGAGCAGCTCTGCTGTATGGGTTAGAGACTGTAGCAGTGAGGAAAAGACATGAGGCAGAGATGGAGGTAGCAGAGATGAGGATGTTGAGGTTCTCTGTAGGAGTGACGAGGATGGACAGGATTAGGAACGAGCACATCACAGGGACAGCTCAGGTTGGCTGTTTTGGGGACAAGGACAGAGAGACTAGATTGAGATGTTTTGGACATGTGCAGAGGAGGGAGATGGTTATATTGGTAGAAGGGTGTTGGAGATGGAACTGCCAGGTAAGAGGTCAAGAAGAAGGACAAGGAGGAGATATATGGATGTGTTACATGAGGACATGAAGGTAACTGGAGTTAGGTGGAAACAGATGATTCACTTTGGGGACCCTTAACAGGAAAAGACAAAAGTAGAAGTAGAAGAAAAAGAAGAAGATCCTACATCATCGCTTCGGGGACGCCTTCAAGCACTTCGATGACACAGCTTCAAGAAGGTGACAGAATCCTGTTCGACAGGTTGGGGAGAAGGGGGTTCATGGGAATGTTTAAAAATCAACAATCGAGGGAAACGGAGGAGTCTTGAGTGAAGCACTTTAAACAGTGCAGTTGTGTGAACGTCCAGTAGGGGGCGCTGTGTGATTTACTCAGCAGCTTAGACATGCTTTTAACTCTGAATTCAAATAAAAAAAAAACACACACATTAATCTCTAATCTCATGTGTACAATATAATCCATGTAGTTAATGTTTATTACAAGCTGTTTTAGAAGGAACTTAATGTCCACTTCACTTCCATTCCCAGCTCCACAAAAGCACCTGAATTAATCTGGAAGTTTACAAGAGCATTTGTCTGAAGAAAACTGGTGAGGATTTGCAAATAAAAGACAGTATAATAAACAAATACCTTTCTAAGTTTTAATTTCAGAGCCACAATCACTTGTTTGATATAAAACTCTGAGTTTTATTAAATGATCTCAGAACTCCACAGAGATCTTTATAAAAAAAAAACCTGAAATGTCTCACACTTTCCAGTCTTACAGACTAAAGTGCTCTCGTTATGTAGAGAAGAAATGAAGCAAGAGCAAAATCCATCTGCAAGTCTTTGGGTATTGTGGGAAATGAAAATGAAATGATTCGGCTTTGATAGTCAGCGTCTGTATATATTACACACACACTAATGCTGCTGCTATATTGTACAAAAAGCATAATATTACACAATATTGTTATTTACACTCCCAGACTTTATGTACATAACTGATCTGTTATATATTCTATATTCATATTTAATACTCATAATGTCTACATTGTATCTCATCGTCTGTAATGTCTTGTAGTGTTATTTATGTGTGTATTGTATAGTATGGTGTTATTTATGTGTGTATTGTATAGTATAGTGTTATTTATGTGTGTATTGTATAGTATAGTGTTATTTATGTGTGTATTGTATAGTATAGTGTTATTTATGTGTGTATTGTATAGTATGGTGTTATTTATGTGTGTATTGTATAGTATAGTGTTATTTATGTCTGTGTTGGATTGTATAGTGTTATTTATGTATGTATTGGATTGTATAATGTTATTTATGTATGTATTGGATTGTATAATGTTATTTATGTCTGTATTGTATAGTATAGTGTTATTGATGTGTGTATTGTATAGTATAGTGTTATTTATGTGTGTATTGTATAGTATAGTGTTATTTATGTCTGTACTTTTGAGAGTCACAAACAGCTGGAACCAAATCCCTTGTGTGTGTCAACATCAACACACTTGGCCAATAAACCTGGTTCTGATTCTGATTGCTGCTTTATGTTAAACTGGAAAAAAGTAACGACAAGAGACATTAAAGTTACAGAAATCAACTTTAATATGAAACAATGAAAAGAAGCAGCAATTAATTGTCATGAGAACAGGATGAAATAAACCTTCAAGACTCCAAAAGTGTCCCGCACCATTGATTAATTTTATAATGATTGTCTGAGTTGGTTATTTTTTTTAAGGATATAAATCTTTTTGCATACGGGTTTAAATTCACTTATTGTTCTGGGACGTTCTGGGATCCGGACACTCGGCAGCGTCCTCAGCTGCGCTGCTTACTGTCTCACGTAAAGAAAAGTCAAGTAAAGCATTCACACTGCCATCGGAGCAAATCATTATATGTAATGAATCAACTTTAAAAAATGAAATGCTGTTTTACAAACAAGCTGTGCAAGAGTTTAAAAAAAAAATCCAGCTACAACTCAACATCCAAGCTAAAATAAAGTCCAATTTAATGAACAGGACAAAAATCGTGACGATATTCAGACCCAGAGTTGAGATTAAACACGTGCAAATGTTACATTTCAATCCAAACGTTAACTCTTTTACGGCATTAGCACGATCCTTTACCACCGCCATAGACGCGTTAGTGTGGCAATGAGGGCGGAGCTTAATCATATGACGTCATAACCACTACGTTAAACTTTCTTGAGCTCGTTAAAAGCCTTCCTAAGCACACACTCCGTCCTTACGCGTGCTGCAAAGCGCCAATCGTGTAAAGTGACTTTATACCGATATTATTTGTGACAGATCGTGTATCTGACTACCAGCACGTGCCTAATCTCCAGCAAACAATCATCCAGGACAGTTACAGCTCTCACTCTGGAGCCGACGTGACAGCGTGACAAAGACGCGGAGAAACAAAACACACATCTCGTAAACCGAAGAACTGCTTCATTTCTTTAAGGCTAATTAGGTTCATTAATATTCATCAATCTGGACAGTTTCCTCAAAACGCATCACAGTTTTAAAACCAAGTCACGTGTTGTGTTAGCGTGTACACTACATGTGTGTGTGAGAGACATGACCGTCTCATGAGTATCATAGAGATGATCTTGGCTTTTTGGGAAGTTTTTTTTTTTTTTTTTTTGTCTCTGAATGATTTGGATCTCAAGCACAGTTTTGTTTCAGTTTAACATCATTAACATCACTGACTGACAAAACGTAAAAACCTTCTGGATTAGCACAACTCTTTTGCAGATACACGTGTGTCAGTGTGTGTGTGAGTGTGTATGTGTGAGTGTGTGTGTGTGAACAAAGTTCGCACCGGCTTCATTCGATTATTTTCCACAAATTCGAACAGATGATTATTCAGAGCAGGATGAAGAGTTTTTCTGAAGACGAACGAAGAAACACGTTCAATACGTCACTGAGCACCGAACATTAACACACGACGTCTTTCTTTTTCACGTGACTTTTCTGCACTTGGTCCAACTGCACGTGTCTGTTCTCTATTTCAAAGTGCTTCTTTTTTGAATCCGGTCCATTTCCATTTTTCGGTTCGTTCCTTTTTCTGAATAAGTGGAGAGTTATTGTAAGGTGTAGTCATACGTGATGTAGAGCAGGAGTGGATGAGTGGTTTTGGCCAAAAAAATAAAACAACAAACGTCTACAATGTCAGTATCGACCTAAACGCTGCTATTCAACCAAGACAAGTCCGGCGTTAGCGACGGATGGAGGTCTGAGAGTTCTGGGACTTGTGTTTTGGTTTACAGATGAGCTTTACGTGACTCAGACTTACATTACTCATAACTAATGGGCGTGGCCCATCAGCCTTGTGGGCGTGGCCTATCAGCCTATCTGCTCCGTTATACCTGGTAATAAAACGTACGAGGCGAAAGTTTTTTTTAAATGTTGTTTCGTTTTCTAAACATGAAATGCAGCACGAGGTTGGGAAAAAAAAACAGGAAGGAACTCAGGTAGAGTTTCAGTTAATGACCACAAACGATAAAACGGCTGGACGTTTGGGCTTCGATAAAAACTGACTTCAGCTGTGTGCGTGTGTGTTCTTATGGAGTCATCAGAATGACGGGAGCAGGGAATCGTCATCACGACGTCAGGACGGATCGCAGTCCAAATTTACACGGAACTGAAATCATCTGACTCGTCTGTCGTGTGGACGTGTGAGCGACGGGTAAAGACACAAATCCCAGACACCGAACATGCCTTGGCTGATTAACTACATGAGAAATTTCAGAGGGTTGTGTTTTTTTCTGTAATATGCCATTTAATAATTTTAGAAAAGGCCAGTTTTGGGTTGTTGTTTTTTTTCAAGTCTTCAGATGGAACAATAAAAGACATTATTCATGACTCTTATAATTTATAACCAATATTAAACGTTTCCGAACAGTCGGTCCTGACGGCGGCTTGGTGACGTTTCTCTGCACCTCGCGTTTAACCTCTGCTTCAAACCTGAACTTTAAAAACATACATAATTCATTGTAAATAAATTCAAGTATAAATGAAGCTGAACCGCTACGGACGATCGTTATGGTGAGATTATGAGCTGTGTGTCTTTCTGCCCTTCAGCAGACCATCTGATCATCCCTGAGGTGTCTTCATGGCTGATTGTTAAGAACGATGTGTTAAACACTAAACAAACAAAAAAAAAACTTCATTGAGAAAGCCATGCTATTGCCGACCTGCATGACAAGAAGCAAAACAAATAAAATTAAATTAAAAAAGCAAAACTGTCCTGCGTGGATGACCTCGTAATTAAGGAAAAAAAAAAAAACACTTTGATATACTTTTTCATTTTCTTTGTCAAACCATCATCTTCTCGAGTTCCTGGTGGCAGGCAGATGATCTCACGCACAATCACAGACCCCACCGCTCTTTCCCTCGACCTGTCTGTTGTCTTTGGACGACAGAACACGGGCACCGCCGCAGTCTGATGTTCTCCTCCGTGGACGTCGTAGCTCGTTGTGCCGACTCTCAGCGTTGGAAAGGCTTGCGTGCTTTTTTCCTCCTCCGTTGTCCTTTTCCTCCCTCGCTCCAGCTTTCGCTCGGCTCTCCTCGCTGTGTAAAAAAGCCAGGCTGAGGAGGCGGTCCTGAGCCGGCCGCCACGGGGTGATCTGGGGTTGGGCCTGGTGGGAAAAATCCACCATTGGGAGAGGCGTCGCTGCCCGGCGCTCCCTGGAAAATACGGCTGAAGAAATCGTGCAGGTCGGAGGGAGAGCCTGGAGCTGGGGTGTGGCCTGAGGGAGATCTGAGAGAGAGAGAGAAAGTAATATTAGCCTCTATCAGTCCTGAGGAAGGGGGTGTGGTCTGTTTGTTTGTTTCAGTTAAGGTGGTGTGTGTTTGTTTCAGTGAGTTGGCTGTGGCCTGTGTGTTTCAGTGAAGGAGGTGTGGCCTGTGTGTTTCAGCGAAGGGGGTGTGGCCTGTGTGTTTCAGCGAAGGGGGTGTGGCCTGTGTGTTTCAGTGAAGGGGGTGTGGCCTGTGTGTTTCAGTGAAGGGGGTGTGGCCTGTGTGTTTCAGTGAAGGGGGTGTGGCCTGTGTGTTTCAGTGAAGGGGGTGTGGCCTGTGTGTTTCAGTGAAGGGGGTGTGGCCTGTGTGTTTCAGTGAAGGGGGTGGGCTGTGTGTTTCAGTGAAGGGGGTGGGCTGTGTGTTTGTTTCAGTGAAGGGGGTGTGTGTTTTTCAGTGAGGTGGGTGTGGCCTGTGTGTTTCAGTGAAGGAGGTGTGGCCTGTGCGTTTCAGTGAAGGGGGTGGGCTGTGTTCGTTTCAGCAAAGGGGGTGTGGCCTGTGTTTGTTTTAGTGAAGGCAGTGTGGCCTGAGTTTGTTCCAGTAAAGGGGGTGTGGCCTGTGTGTTTGTTCCAGTAAAGGGGGTGTGGCCTGTATGTTTGTTTCAGTAAAGGGGTTGTGGCCTGTGTGTTGTTTCAGTGAAGGGGTGTGGCCTGTGTTTTTTTCAGTGAGGGGGTGTGGCCAGTGTGTTTGTTTCAGTGAAGGGGTGTGGCCTGTGTGTTTGTTTCAGTGAAGGGATGTGGCCTGTGTGTTTGTTTCAGTGAAGGGGTGTGGCCTGTGTGTTTGTTTCAGTGAAGGGGTGTGGCCTGTGTGTTTGTTTCAGTGAAGGGGTGTGGCCTGTGTGTTCCAGTAAAGGGGGTGTGGCCTGTGTTGTTCCAGTAAAGGGGGCGTGGCCTGTGTGTTGTTCCAGTAAAGGGGGTGTGGCCTGTGTCCCCTACTGTTTCAGGGAAAGAGCCGTGGCCTCTGAGTCTCAGTTCTGCTTTACATGTTAAACTGCTTTCCATTCACACACCAGACCCTAAAGTTCATTATAGTGCAATATGAGGGCTGTTACCTGTGGCGGTTGGAGCCACTGTTACTTTTTGAACCAAAAGAGATGTGATAAGGAACACGATGCGTGTCAGGAGAAATTCCTATTCTCTGGCAACCCGCCCACTCTGTGAGAGGAAAAAAAAATCATTAATATTTACAAGCAATTCACCATAAACTTTATTTACTGAGCACTTTATTATAGACACCTGAACATTCATGCAGTCTGATCAGCCAATCATGTGACTTCGCTGCAGCTTCAGGAAGGCTCACATCAAGAGAAAATATGAGAAAATGTCAGCTCAGTGATTTTGACCCTTTCATGAACACGACAGTGAGGTGAAGGTTTATCTGTTCTTCACAGTCACTTGATGTAAACCCGGTAGAAGAGTTTTGGGATGTGACAGAACGAGAGATTCACAGCATGAAAGTGCTCCTGAAAATCTGCAGGCATTGTGTCATGTGATCGTCTCAATATGGACCAGAAAATATGTCAGAGCAAGGGGCTGTATTAGTCCAGCGTTCCTAATAAAGTGCTCTGCTAATATAATCACAGTAACTAACACACACTCACTCACACACACTCACACACGCGCACACTCACTCACACACGCGCACACTCACTCACACACGCGCACACTCACTCACACACGCGCACACTCACTCACACACGCGCACACTCACTCACACACGCGCACACTCACTCACACACGCGCACACTCACTCACACACGCGCACACTCACTCACACACGAGCACACTCACTCACACACGCGCACACTCACTCACACACGCGCACACTCACTCACACACGTGCACACTCACTCACACACACACACACACACAGCTCTCACAGCTCCACACACTCACTCACACACGGCACCTCACTCACACACGTCACACTCACCACCACCACACCACACCACGTTCACTCACCACACACGCGCACACATACACACACACTGCACACACACACACACACAACCTCACTCACACACAGCACACACTCACCACACACGAGCACACACACTCACACACACCACACCACTCACACACACGCCACACTCACCACACACAGCCACACCACACACACACACTCACACACAGCTCACACACAGCTCACACCACTCACACCCACACACTCACCATCACCACACAGCACTCACACACACACAGCTCACACATACACACACACAGCTCTCACATACACACACACACACAATGGCATTTACACAATCACTGATAGGAGATCCAGTGGAATTCCACATACCAGTTATATCATAGACTTTTCCGTCCATGAAGGCGAAGTAGGTGATCTTCAGGCCGAGCATGCTCGACTCAGCCCACAGATCTCCCTCCTCAGCGCTGTGCCTTTTATTACACTCAGCACAGAAACGTGCTTCATGAGGCTCACGATCCATCTCAAACCTCCTGCAGGGTAAAACCCAGACCGAGCGAGAGAATAAAAAAATTAAGAGGTTATTTACGATGATATGATGAGCAGGATTTTAATTTTAATCCTCATCCTGATATCTAAGTGTTGTGTAAAGTTGTTTAAAACGGCATACTTGTGTTTGCCCTCACACTTGGTGCACATCATAGTGTTCATGGCCTCCTTCAGGTCGTCCTGCAGCTTCGTCAGAAACTCGTTCATGGACTTGGAGAGCTCGGACGCTGCCATACGCTTCCTGTTTAATCCCAATGAAAAGTCATGAATACCAACCAGACTCTCGTTACTAACTTAAAAACGCTGATGATGATGATGTCATTTTTTTAAAGGTGCACTCACAGCTCGTATTCACGCCGGGTCTCTGGGTTGCTCACGATGTCCCACGCTGCTCGGAGGACTTTAAAAGCCTCGCCGGCTCGAGGGTGCTTGTTCTTGTCTGGATGGACCTAAACGTACAGAGAAAAATCAACACACACATCACTTTGTATACATACAACATACACAATGTGTTAAAGATGGTTTCTTCAGGATTCACTACAAAGCCACGCCCCCTTTCTGCCACCTGCTCGATTTGATAATGAAGGACGGCTGACGTGTGTATAAAGTTTACATGGTGCTTTAGAGGATTTATTCACCTGTACAGCCAGCTGTCTATAGGCCCGCTTCAGCTCCGACTCGGTGGCGTGTGTATTCACACCCAACACGTTAAAGGGGTCCAGCTCATCTTCAGGGATCTGCACCGAGTGTGTGAATGATTACTGATGTTGAACATTGCTTTACATTTACGTTTAACATACAAAAAAAAAACTCATCAGGAATTTGAGCACATGTATGCGTGATCTTTGCTCTGACGTACCTGCGCTAATGCCAGCAGTCTCTCCAGCTCCTGTCCAGGCTGACTCCTCGCCGTCCTGGATGGAGACTCTGGATTCACCGTTTTGTGTCCAGAGACATCTCGTTTCCACAGCCAGCCTCTGATCCTTCCAGTAAGTGTGACTGCTTTCATTATTATCCAGGAGTTCTGTAGTCTGAGCCACCATCGCCTGCCTCGCTCGCCTCCCAGCCTCTCCACAACACTCCTCATAACCCCGGCACTTAGGAGCGCCATGCAACAGATGAGACTGAAAGCAGAGACCAGCACACGGCGTGCAGAGCTCGTGCTTTTGCATATCCAGCCCACCAAAGCTGCACCAGTACTCAGGGTCCGATCTATGACGCGTCTTATATCCTGCTTCATTCCCGGGACATCGGTGACCTTAAAGAGCAAGAACGTTCCCAGGTCGTAAAGTGCAATCGCTCCGGATTCGACGAAGACGCCGCAGTGGTGCGTCAGAGACACGATCAGATCCACTACCATATGGATGCAGGATATACTCCACGGGCTGACCGATTCCGACAAGAACTCTCGGAACACCGCTATGAGCTGGAAGCCGGTTTGTCTTCTCAGACGGCCCTGGTTGTGATGGTGGTGGTTTCGCCGACGGATCTGCTTGTGTCTGCTTGCTCCGGAGGACAAGGAAAAGGACGAAACCGATGTCCAGGAAGCAAACTGATCACCTGAACCTAAGCCAGTTTTTCTCGACTTTCCTTTCTTTCCCCGAGATCCAGACACGTCCTTTGCGGCGTTCCTACACCCATCTTTCTCTTCATCCAACTCATCAAACACACCGTTCCCATCTTCCTCCAACTGATCCATACCCCCGTTAGTTCTTGCATATCCGCTCTCTCCCTTCTCGGAGCCCTCTTGCTGTTTGCCGTCGTGCCGTTCAGAGTCCGGGTCCTCCGGCACCTCCCGAGACATTTCCACTTCCTCTGACTTACGCGGCACGGACTCCTCGCACACTTCCTTACTCGCTGATCCGACGTCCGGACACATCTCGGCGCTCAACTCTGCCGGATCATCCATGACGTCTGTCATTCTCAAGGAGCCAAAACAGAGGAGGCTCAGGGGTCCGTCATCACCCGTCACACGGTCCGCTATTCACCAAGGGGAGGAATAAATGTCCGGCTCAGGTTAGTGCGGTAATCTGGAATGGTTGTTGCTAAGCACGGCATAACACGCTCAAGCGACGCTGAGCCACGATGCCCTGGGTACTTACATTACTGCCCCAGTTCATTACTGCTAATTTACTCAGCTTCGTTTGGGCAGAAACATACCATGAATCCTGTGAACAGGACAAAACAGAGCGCCACTTTAGACCGTAAAGAGACAGAACATCTTTTATGACTAAACCCTTCAGTTTAAACCTTTCGGAACAACACGTCATGTCTCCATCGTGTAACACAGTGATGTCAGGAAATACGCAAAGTCTTCGGGACACAATATGTTATTACATTTCCTCAGGCTTTGTGGAAGGATAAATTATGATGCTGATGTAATAAAAACACACTCACTCACACACACTTACTCACACACACACTCACTCACACACACACACACACACACACACACACACACACACACACACACACACACACACACACTCACACACTCACTCACACACTCAAACACACTCACTCACTCACTCACACACACACACTCACTCACTCACACACACTTACACACTCACTCACACACTCACACACACTTACACACTCACTCACACTTACACACTCACTCACACACTCACTCAAACACACACACTCACTCAAACACACACACTCACTCAAACACACACACTCACTCAAACACACACACTCACTCACTCACACACACTCACTCACACACACACTTACACACTTACTCACTCACTCACTCACACACACACACTCACTCTCACACACACACACTCACTCACACACACTCACTCACACACTCACTCACACACTCACTCACTCACACACTCACTCACTCACACACTCACTCACTCACACACTCACTCACTCACACACTCACTCACACACTCACTCACTCACACACTCACTCACTCACACACTCACTCACTCACACACTCACACACCTAAAAGCTTGAAATTCAGTGTCAGATTTCAGGCTGATCTTTTGCACACTGCACTTCACTTTTTAAAAATTTAGATGGAATAATACAAATAATTTGCACAGAAGAGTCACATTATTAAGGACAGGATTGTAACTCCAGCATTGTTTGTTCCAACAGCTCAGTGGAAACATTTCCACATCAAACACTAGTCCAAGTGTCTGTGAAACACATGAGCATCATCATCATCCAGTCTGCAGTTCAGTTCCTACTCACCTACAAACTGAACACACCAATGGACACACACAGTGTGGACGAGGCCACTTCCTCACCACTCCTGCTGTGTTTAGACCCTCACACACACACACTGTGCACGAGGCCACTTCCACACGAGTCCTGCTGTGTTTAGACCCAATCTCTCTCTCTCTCTCTCTCTCTCTCTCTCTCTCTCTCTCTCTCACACACACACACACACACACACACACACACACACACACAGTGCACAAGGCCACTTCCACACAAGTCCTGCTGTGTTTAGACCCAATCTCTCTCTCTCTCTCTCTCTCTCTCTCTCTCTCTCTCACACACACACACACACACACACACACACACACACACACTGTGCACAAGGCCACTTCCACACGAGTCCTGCTGTGTTTAGACCCAATCACACACACAATCTCACACATGCACACAAACACACAATCTCACACACAATCTCTCTCTCACACACACACACACACACACACACACACACACACACACACACACACACGGGCTTAAACACAAACAAACACATCACGCATGAGAACAGTATAACTGACACATTTTCTTGCATGTGTGCATTTGTTTATGTTTCTTTTCCCTGTAGATGTTTATGTTGACTGCAGGTCTGTGATGTCATTCAGCTCCTTATCGACGTTAACGTGTATTTTATACATTTTATCAGCACAATAACTGGCGCTAACACACAAGGTAACTGTTATGATCATGATTCTGATTAAAAGCTCAGAGCCACAATGTTATTTTAACACAAACACCACGACTTTACAGGATCATTAAAATAAGCACTCACTAATCACTCACACACCAACACCGAGAGTTAACCGAAGCGTTCACTAATACGCTCTATAACCTCCTTCTGTCACATTCATCATCATTAGCAACTGATTTTATACTTAGCCAACTAGCTACCTGACGTCGCTGTCCTTGTTGTTTCTTTTTTTTTTTTTCCACGTCGTTCACTTCCGGGGTAGAAGACCTACTTCCGCTTAAGTTGTAACGGTTAACCCTTTCTGGACCGTTCCAAAAGTTAACAAGTTGAAATGTGATAATGTAAAAAAAAAAAACACACACACACATAAAAAAAGTAAAATATAAAATATAGATACTAAAATATCAAACTAAAACTCTGTTGTTGATTATATTATTAAACAAAATAATGAGAGTTTTATACATATCTGTCTGTATAAAGTCTTGTTTACTTGTTTACACACAGCACACATTAAGTTTTTTATCATTATATTTTAATCCAACTTACTAATATATCGATTTATTTTTCTATGCAAATATGTCTTAAGTAAAGTTGAAGGAGGATGTGTGTAGTGTCAATAACAGGTTTATAACCAACATGGACGTGTCTTCATGTTCAACAACACTTTTATTTGTAACATTTATATTTACAGACACTTTTATACAGAGCAACTTTCATTATCTCCTTCTTTTTTTTGTACAACTGAACAATTGAGGGTTAAGGGCCTTGCTCAGGGGCCCAACAGTGGCAGCTTGGTGGACCTGGGATTCAAACTCACAACCTTCTGATTGGTAGCCCAACAACCCTACAGGGCTCTGAAGTGTCACGCATTGAGAGTGACAGTCCCTCATGTCTGAGCATCACAGTCCCTCATTTGGGTCTTTTCTCACGCTCTTCAGCCACACATCGTATTTCTCACGCAGAAAAACCTTTTGACTATTTATCATATATATAATATGTCGCAGTGCCCAAAATGTATCAGTCCGCACTGCTGTCTCTATGGAACCAGGCAGGAATCAAGCGCGTCTCCCCTGAAAAAAATAAATAGCACTATTGTATCTGGGTAAGATTTAACGCAACAACCAATAAAAATAAAAATCATATCCTGGAATTGTTCAGCATCATCCTCGTTCCCCCACAGAGAAAAGCACTGGAGCTGTGAGCATCACTTTGAGCACAGAGTAAGTCATGATCTCCTGTTTAATGTTACAACTAATTCACAACTTGTTTGACACAAACAATGACATTGTGACTGCTGTTAGAGACGTTTCCCAGATAATCGGCATGAGTTTTTCATGAGTGTCTGTAACTTAGCCAACAGTTTTACAGCCTGTTCACTGACAACCCCTGCTCAGGACATGTAGTCTAGGGCCAGTGGTTCTCAAACGGGGGTCCTGAGATGGTGATTGATGGCCCTGAGACCGATGTCACCCAAACAACAAAAGTCCACTGCAGAAAAACAGTCTGGAGCAAAAAAAAATAAAAATACAGGCATAAATACAGATGTAAATGCAGGATAGGCTAAAAAATAGCTGAATTTATTAACTTAAAAACACAAAACAAGGACACTGACAAGACAAGACGTAACAAAAGACAACATAGGACAACAACAACAATGAGGATTCGGCGCTGCCATAGGCAACGCAGCACGGTTATATACACATGACAATTAAACACATAAGGAACAGGTGTGCAGAGGCATGGAGGAAGAGACAAGGGTGGGGCAGACACGTGACACAGAAACAAAAGCATGTGGCCAAAAGTCCGGGCTGAGTCCTGACAGGGGGTTGGAGATGTCACTCGTGCCTGTCTTCAAAACTAGAGAGCCCTGCCACTAGGCTACCCCGTAATGCCCCACGTAACACACACACCGCATATTAAGACACACTGAGTCTATTTACCAATGTGCCATATTATCTGAGCTTATTTCTACTGATCATTTCATAGATACTGAAACACAGAATAATCTTTCCAGTCCCATGAGTATGCAGAACATGTAAACATGACCTGCATGACACATTGAGATTCAGGTTTGACTATAAGCCTTGAGATACTCCAGTAATAATTACATTACCCAACCTCTGCATAGCTAAAAACAAAAAAGTGCAAATAAGCATTGCAAAATGTGACCCAATGACAGGTATTAGCAACAATGCTAATTAAAAACATACCTGCATTGAGATTCTTAACCTGCCATTATCCTCTAAGCATCTGTTAACGTTTAACAGACGTAGGAGACAAAGTACAATTCATTTGTAATATGTCTCATTTGAATCAGTCCTTTACGGGATTTTACATAAACTCATAAAGTTTATATTGTTAGCATGTTAATCAGAATAAGCACATAAAATAAACAAATACAATTCATATACAAAATAATATCCAGTGTCTCTGTACCATCAGAGGCTAAATGAATGACACTAAAAGTGTTCCAAAGGATTGCATAAATAATAGATAATGAATCTGTATGTTGATAAGATATTTGGCCTTTTCCAGTGTTCTTGTCATTTCATCTGTTTTGCAACATTTAGCATCAAAAACATTTTAGTTAAGGTCCTGACATTCATTATGTAAAATAATCACCAGCACAGCAGATGTGTGACATAGGGTCTGTGGTTCCGTGTGGTGTAGGTATCGCTCGCGTGTTCACAGGGGTGTAGGTGTCACCTGACGTTCCTCTGCACATTATTAAATACACTTATGACGAACATTAGAATATTCCTCAGTTAAGGTGACACCACCATGACTAATGTCCACGTGGGTTGACCGACAGACACACACAGCCACAGACACACACACCCACACACACACCCCTCCCACACCCCTCCCACACACATTCTCCTATGAGGGCGCTTTATATTATTAGTCGTATAACTTACACTAAAGCACGTTCAGTTAAATATTCAGTTATTAATATTCTAAAATAGTCCTCACACAGTGTTGTGATTGTTGTGACAATAACAAACATAAATAAAATACCATCGCTACCAGTCCAGTGTCTTTGTCCTGGGATTAAACTTACAGACCCACAGCATTTTTCACTACTTTAATATAACTAATAGAAGAGTTTTCATCTCTCTGAAGTTTGACTAATTATATGTTAAAATAATGTAAACACATTTTCAAATGTAATGGTGCTGGGCTACCAATCAGAAGGTTGTGAGTTTAAATCCCAAGCTGCCTCTGTTGGGCCCCTGAGCAAGGCCCTTAACCCTCAGTTGTATAAAAACATGAGATAATATAAGGAGACATGCTGTAAATGTAAATCTAGGACTGTGTAAACATCTTTGTGTCTACAAAGATTGTACAAAGTCTACACTGACTGCCTCCACTATTACTCAAAGTAATAACGAGTTGATTAGAATAATAAAAAGAGTAAAATCGCATACAAAATCTTCATTTTCCATGATCACAAAATATTTTAATGGACAATAAACGTCATAAAAATGATGTAAATTATTATTATTATTATTATTATTATTATTATTATTATTATTTTATTGTCTATATCTATAGAATTTGTATGTTATTATTATTTTTTTCTTTTATTATTTTATTGTATAGATCAATAGAATGCGAATGTTATTATTATTATTATTATTATTATTATTATTTTCTTTTATTATTTTGTTGTATATATCCATAGAGTTTGAATAATTTATTATTATTATTATTATTATTATTATTATTATTATTATTATTATTATTATTATTATTATTATTATTATTATTAGCCCCTGCGTACTGCTCTGGATGCGCGCGCCTCGCATTGACGTCACGGGGGAATCCCACCAATAGAGCGTGCGTCACGCGTGGAATCTTCACAGACGGAAAGAACTCGATTAGCCCCGCCCACAGAGGCGTTCCTCACCATGGCAACGGCTGCAGCTCTTTATCGTCCGCGAGCGCATCGAATATTCAGCCCACGTACAGTAAACGGGGCTTCCGCGTAAACACAAGCGTGTCGTGCGGTGACGAGTTCATGCTGATGTTATAGGATCTCGCACTGTATGTCACATCACTGTGCATATCCTGGTTCATATTTAGGGTGTAGTTTCGGGTAAAGATAAAGAGAGAACCCCGGTGCACTCCTCCAGTCCCCTCCCCCGGCGCTCAGATGCCTGTAGCCGGCAGAGGAAAGCTCTTTTTCGGTCAGATGGCGTGCCGCAGTCCGCCCCCACATTTCTCTCGCCCACACTAGCAGCAAAAAGACTCTCATTAACAACCCAGATACTGCCAGCAAAAAGCAGCCAGGCACGGACTTGGACGCTCCGCACTTTTATTCTCATTGTTTACCTTTAAACTATTTCTATAAACATGCTCGAGTCGTTTAATGTCGAGTTTATTCAGGAGTAATAACACCAGGCGATTTCTTTATTTACACTCAAACATGCAGTGTCGCACTTTTATTCTGTAAACAAAGCGAGAAATCCAGCAAACTGAGAGCAAAGACAATCTAACACCAGAGAAACCAACTAAAAAGAAGGGGCGAGGAAACAGCAAAACAAAACGTGTCCCAGTGTTTGTCTAATCCGATTCCTGAATCGGTTCTTTCGGAATCCCACGAGGTGAGTAAAGCGGCTTTAAATATGCCTTCGTATATGTTGATTTTCTTATCGCTCTGTATTAAAACGTCTGATACTAAACCCAGTGTAGTCTGTTTTTGGGTTCCGCGATTTGCTGTGTGCTTTTTGTGAACGATTCGGTTCCTGTGAACGACTCTTTACGTATCGATTGTGTTTCTATGTAAGCAACACACAAATGTAAAACCAGCGAAAACATATGTTTTGTTCAAAGTGATTTGTTTCTGTGTGCTGACTAAACGATAAGAGAATGGTGCTGTTGTTTGTTTGTTTTTCCCCATTGTAAAAGATCAGCCTGTAGTTTTTATTTCTGGAGATTAGTTTCTCCCATAAAAATCAACCTCAGCTCTGGTTATTCAGTAACCAGTAATTCAGTAGGGTTCCTTAGAAAGGAATTGTGTTTAGCAGTATAACCATAACGAGCATGCAGTAGATAACACATATAACACACACACACACACACATATATATCTATATACGAACTGAAATGAAAAGCACAGTTAGTCTGTCATGCTTTTCTCATGAATACAGCTATAACCTGCTCCTATGACCTCTGAAGCTTGAATTTGTTTGTATTTTAATGAAGACCACTAAGCAAAGCAGACACATTATAACATGCATAAGTTATGATGCTATAACACTATTACATTATTACCATTGTATGTTATAAGATAAGATAAGATTTGCTCTCAAAAAGAAATGCAAATGTTATCTCGTGTTTCCAACATAAACCATAAGAATCACAGGTTCGTGTGAAAGCAGCTTTACATTGAACAGAAAAGTCACACACCCTCTTCACCGTATATACTCATGCACAAATATTATTATTTATAGATACAGACCAGGGGAGTGAATGAGACAAATAGTTCTAGTACACTATCGGTATCCTAACTCTGATATCTTTATTCCAAGCAATGATAAGTAATGATAATTTAATGTCTGGCATCAGAAACTAGGTATAAGTGCAGCTCACTTCAAGCATCACATACAGAGTTATCACTGCACAGAAGAAGTAAATCAGAGTCACAGACATGATAAAAAGTGAAAGAACATAATCGTAACTCTCGTCCGATGTGTTTTTGCCTTCTAAAGAATGTCTCCAAAGACAAAAGTCGCACGTTTCATGAACTCACTCATGATTACTCTGTGAAAGTGTGAAAATGTAAACAAATCTAATGTTGTAGAGCCTGGAAAGCATCAAGCAGGTGAATATTACAGCTTTATTTGAGGTTTAAAGTTGAATGAACTCAAAACATTTTTTTTCCAGAAATGTAGAAACGAGTGAGAAGGAGATAAGTACGTCATGTGGGCGTGTGGGTTGGTGTGTAGTGTACGTGTAAATGGGGGAAGGTGCTGATGTTTTGCTCCTTTTTTGTCTGCTGTGAATGTGGTGTATTTTTGAAGACAGTCTTTAAAAAAAAAAAAGAAAGAAAATAACAAATGATGAAAAGGAGGTTAAGTGAGTCTTGAATACACTGGTTATTATTTGTATGTTAGAATTCAGATTAAAAGATTAAAACACTTTATTATTATTATTATTATTTTTTTTTAATTTTAGGATTCTAGGTGAACTGTACTTTCTTAAGAA